>NC_092861.1:1439983-1460858 GCF_032062135.1 Pyxicephalus adspersus
TTTTGTATGGGACACTGATAAGATTTTATTGTTCTTACTGTGTGGGGATCCTGGGCAGGCTGATCCTCTTCTCATTCTCTGTAATGGGAAACACGGAAATATTATAATTACAGGAGAATATCTCATCATTCAGGTACAACTCCTTATATGGTCATGTCATGTGACTCCAGGTTCCCCCATTCTAAGGAGTTGGGGGGAAAAATACTTTTACATAAATTTACATAGATTTACATTTCCTGGAAATCATTGCAGGGGAATCTGTGTGTGTGCCCTGTTGAAGTCCCTCTGATGGGGAGTCCAGTGCCAGGACCACCAGTCCTGGAATAAGCGACCCCCAATAGGCTCTCGTATGGGTCAAAGACGCACCTCTTCGGGGGCCATGTGTTCCCTAATCCTAGCACTGCTTCATTATTTCTGGGGAAGTGTTCCCTGATCACCAACAAATGTGTTCCAGGATTTCCAGCAACTGTGTTCCCAGTGTTCTGGAGTCCTGTATGTTAATCTTCTATACAACATGTTCCACAATCACTAGCAAGTGCGTTCCAGGATCAGCAGGCACAGCAGTAGCACCCAGCATGCACACTGTGCTCCCTTTCTGCTTGCAAGCTTTCATTTAAATTTTTATTGCAGTGTACCTGTGGGTGGCGCTGTTCACGTGGATTCACTGCACTGGAAAAGTAACATCTGCAAAGTAGCAGGTTTTGCTGGAGTTGCAATAAAAGCCTGTGTGTGTGTGGGGGGGGGGTGTATATTCTACAAATGCATTTACCTTTTCCGGGATACACAATAAGTGACTGTGTCGTCTCGTTCTGGAGCCGGCAGTATCCGTCTATGAGGTCCGCCATGTTTTCAGCCATGGCTAGAGAAGAAGTCTTGATGGCGAGCGGCTTCACATTCACAACAGTGAAAGTTTTGTGTTAATTTATTGCAACATCTGTTCATGATTACAAATCAATCACTGGAAGCATACAAGACACTCGTTGCCCGTGTGTAAGCAGTGGTCTCTCTGCACAAGTCTAAAAAGTCTGCACAAGTCTGAAACCTCCAATCAGATAGGAGAAATCTGTCACTTACCATTGAAAATCTGCAGAGTGACCTCTGCTTCCACACGGCAAGAATCCTATTCGACAGCATGCTGGCAGGTGAAAGGATCAAGACAGAAAAGGGTAGGGGGTAGGTTTGGGTAAGGGATGAATGTAGAGGGGTGGGGGTTAGGTTGGGGTAAGAGAAAAAAGGATGGGGGAGCTTAAATAAAAATGTTCCTAATGAACCATAAAAGGCCCATCTTTATCTATAACATTTTACCTCCATTATACCCCCTTGACAACCCTCCCACCCATTTTTCCTCACCCACTCGTTGTTTATTATATACGTTTTATTGTTCCTCTTATGTAAAACCCAATAAACATATTTAGAAAGTAAGAACAATAAAAGAGCTTTAAAACAAGCCATCACTGACCACTGTAGTTGCAGGCACTGTGGAGAAATTCATCCTTAATCTCCATGCAGAAGCATTGAAATCCCAGCCCCTCCCCCTTGGCACCCTGCCAGCCTTCTGCTGCCTTCAGATGTTTGAAGATGAATTGCTCCCTAGTGCCTGCAGCTACAGAGGTGAGTGTGAGGGTAATAGGGTATCATGTGAGAATAGCAGCATCTCTGAGGTTTTACCTGGGGGGCTCCTGAAATCCCCAGCAGCAGTAGGGCCCGGTTATCATCTAGCAGGGAACATTTGATAGATTTGATCTGCTTGAACTCTGCCAGAAAAGTGGGCTGTGGAGACAGAAGAGGTCACTGTCACTGACGTTGTGTGAAGGACCAGAATTCTGGGTAAATCACATGATACTCTATCATATTCCAGCTTTCCCCTTCCTTGGCTGCTTATGTAGGGCAGTGGGGTGAGGAAGCTGGGCCAGCACAGACAGTACACACAGAAGAAGGAAAAACTCTTCTGTTCTTTGATGTCTGCTGGGTTTATTTTTCTGAGCTGTAATAAATCAAAAACTAGATTCACATTTTACATGCAGAGGAATAATATGGGTCACCTTTGAGTCCTTGGTAGTGAGCTGCCGAATGCCCTTTGGGCCAATGACCAAGTCTACGGTGATGCTCCATCCTTGCTGGTAAAAAGAAACACAACACAGACGTAATTAACAAAAAAAAATATTAAAAATTCCACAGCGCATGGCTTCTAAATATGAAACTGATCCTCAGGGGAGGAGCCAACTAATCATAAGGGGAGGGAACTACTGATCTTCAGGGGTGGTAACTCACAGCCAATTCGCAGCGATAGGTCTCCTGGTCGATGGAGGTGAAGCTGGAGAGAGTCCCCAGGAACCTCATGATGCATTCTTCTTCCTTCAGGGAGCCGTACTGCTGGAACGTCTGCTGGATCATCTTACGGAACTGCTTGGGCTGGTCATAAAAACACAGATTTATCAGATCCATCAATCAGCAGGAGACTAATGAGGTCATCAATGTCCTCTCTCCATCTCTAATCTGATTGGCTCCCAGTCTGAGTGTTGCTGTACAGCAGTAACATCAGGCTGATACCAGCTCATCTGATTTTTAAACCAGACACATAACTGGGTTGTCTTTGTAAATTCTGGGTAAAGTCCAATCAGAATCTTATCTTTTATACTTTTATTATATCAATATGTAATATTGCTGCTTTATATCTGGCCGCCCTGTGCCAGGTGCAGGCAGGAGATCCGGGCCGCAGCTGTCACTCAGGGTGTGCCAGTGCAGACCTTCAGGGGTCAGACATGCCTCATAGGACCGTACTCCAATCAGCAATGTGGCCAGGGAGTGTGGAACTTTCTGATTGGAGAACTGTGCAAAGGGGGCTGATGGGAAAACTGAGCTATTTGCCCTCATAGAGTCTCCACGAGAGGATGAGCTACATACCTATCATACACATTACACAGGGCAAAAAGGGGATGGCATAAACCCAACCTATTACAGTCTCCCCCTAGGGGTTGGATTATGTATTGCTGCCACCTATACCACCCAGGATGGCTCCTCTTACTATCACAGTCTCCTCCTAGAGGCTGACTTATGTGTTGCTGCCACCTATACCACCCAGGACGGCTCCTCTTACTATCACAGTCTCCCCCCAGGGGTTGGATTAATATTGCTGCCACCTATACCCCCAGGATGGCTCCTCCTACTGTTACAGTCTCCTCCTGTGGGTTGGATTATGTATTGCTGCCACCTATACCACCCAGGACAGCTCCTCTTACTATCACAGTCTCCCCTTAGGGGTTGGATTATGTATCACTGCCATTTATACCCCCAGGGGAGCATTTCTTACTATCACAGTCTCCCCCTGTGGGTTGGATTATGTTTTGCTCCACCTATACCCCCAGAGGGACTCCTTTTACTATCACAGTCTTCTCCTAGGGGTTGGATTATGTATCACCGCCATCTATACCCCCCGGACTGCTCTGCTTCCTATCACAGTCTCCTCCTAGAGGTTGGATTATGTATTGCTCCCCATATACCCCCCTGGACAAATCATCTTCCTTTATTGCTGTGGGTTTGATTATGTATCACTACCATCCTCATCCCTCTAGGACGATTCCTCCTTGTCCAGACCATACTCTTCTATGACCAATACACTGGCTGGCACCCCGATAACACCCCGGGTACTTCAGTTGCTGAGCAAGAGATTGAAATCTCCCTCCACACTGCACACTCTGCGTCACATGACAGCCCATCGTCCAATTACACCCCAGGCTAAACTGATGAATGTAAACAAAAGTCATGTGACCTTTCCGACTTCCTGTTTGCCACAGTCACAGATGCGTGCTGATTGGTTGGTGAAGCCAGTCTGGGAACAGTCATCTCCTCACAGACACTACATTCATATTCTGTTATCTTTCATTATAGGTTTCACATATAACTGGAGTGAATGAGCTGGGGTGAACATCAACAAAAAATCGGTACTGTACTGGCTACAACAAGCTGTTACTGAGCACTAGTTGCCATGGCGACCCAGGCTTCGGCCTATGTGGAGATCCCAGCCCTGGCCCTGACTCTCATAGCCCTGTAATAATAATTGTGTTACCTTTAGACTTTCCTGCATCTGCCTGGGAAAGAACAGGTCCAGGCCCACTTCTTTCCTGGAAACAAAACACAAATATATGAATGGGGGAAATAAAAAGGAAAAATATACAGCTATGAGGATACAGAACAGGAGAGCCTAGGCACAGGAAGTCACCGATATACAGCTATGAGGGAACAGGACAGCAGTGCCTAGGCACAGGAAGTCAACCGATATACAGATGAGCGTACAGAACAGGAGTGCCTAGGCACAGGAAGTCACCTGATATACAGCTATAAGGATACACAACAGCAGTGCCTAGGCACAGGACGTCACCAGATATACAGCTATGAGGGGACAGAACAGGGGTGCCTAGGCAAAGAAAGTCACCCGATATACAGCAATGAGGGCACAGAACAGGAGTGCCTAGGCATAGAAAGTCACCTGATATACAGCAATGAGGGGACAGAACAAGAGTGCCTAGGCACACAGTCACCTGATACACAGCTATGAGGGAACAGGACAGGAGTGCCTAGGCACAGGTAAGGTAACCAATCAGTTTTTCTGTATATGAATTCTTTCCAGTTTGTGTATCTGGGGTGTGGCAGGGCGTGGCAGGGGTGTGTCCTCCCTGCATGATATTTAAGTGGCAGAGCGTTGGCATTGTGTGGTTCAGCCTCCTCGGGGTCCTGGAAGGATTACCAAGCTCTCATCTTCATGTCAGGTATTCAGTGATGGAACGTTTGACGTGTGTCAGTGTCGCAGGAAATGCGTGGGCTGGAACAAAGCACACAATGCGGCGTTCTGACAATACAAGCAGCCCATTATCTCTCCACCGCTGCCATTCCAATCTGCAGAATGAAAGATTTCTGTCCCCCTCCCCCTCCCGGTGTCACCGCCACCGTTACTTACTCCAGGAAATCAAAGTTGGATCTCTTCTCCAAGGCGTTCTGCGGCATGTCTTTATAGAAACGCCTGCGGGATGAAAAACGGGAAACATTAATCTTATTAATTGTTCTGAAAAGTGTATGTCGGATGAAAAGTTAGACAATTCACTAATGTTTTTTCATAAAGCAGTGAATCTGACATTCACTGAAACGTTCCAGCTCCATGTGTTTCAATGGCAGTATTCTCCACCAGGGAAGGATTCACTGCTTTATAAATAGAATCCTATACTATGGTCTCTATTGATGAATGATTCCCCTGGTAATTCACTCATATTATTCATTGCTTTACTATTCATTTGTTATTGTCACAACTGTGCACTTTTGATGATTGGCCACTAGGTGGCAGAACAAGCCATTGTTTTAATAGGAGAGAGATTCAGGGAATTTCAGAGGAATTAATGGGGGAATCATTTATAAATGGAGCCCTGTGTCTGCGGGACACCAGCAGATCCGCTGGCAGTGTTGTGCTCGGCCAATCAGTAATCGAGGAGTCAAAGACCTCAAAACATGGCGTGATAATGTTCCCTACCAATCGTGTGCTTGGCACACCGGAGCAGATTTGCTCGATCATTCACACACACAATGTCCATTTCATAGAATATTCACCACCAGGGTTGGATTGGCCTTTAGGAAGGCTGGAGGGACCCTCCAGTGACCCCCGGTGATTTGCCCCGACATTTGTTTTTGTTAAAGGGGGTCACAGGACAGCCACCTGGCCCTGATTGGCTCCTGGCCTTTGTAAAACATCCCAGCATGCCAGGAAAGACTCGTGTACCTGTGAGCCCTCCTTCTCACGTCCTCGGCGGGCCCCTAGGGTCCCGGTTTGCCAGCACCATCGGATTTATTCAAGCCTTATGATTTGGATCACATTCCCGTCAGATCAGATTGGAAATAAAAAACCTGCCCATATGTTTGCTAGTCATAGGATTCCTGCTGATCCTGCCAGATACCCCAGTAAACAACTACTTCCTGTCTGACCATGCAAGGCATGGAAGCAGATCTGACCTTCCCGTGGTACCCATCTCTCTTGTGTTGTCACCTGGACCTCCAATGGACACTACAGGTGACAACTTCAACACAATACCTAGGCCTGGTGCACTGTTGTCACCATCAGGCTCTGAGACACACATGCAGCCATTATGTATGTGGATAGGTAGTGGCTGCGAAGTGGCTGCAGGAGATCCAATCCCTGGGGGTCTACATATACACAGGGGGACACAGGTGACCCTTTGATAGGAGTGCAGCTTTACAATAACCTCTCCATGCCCAATGATAGAATATTATCCTCTCCTTACCTGAGCTCCAGGCACCCCAGCTGCAGGGCCATGCCCTCGCTGACCTTGGTGGCGTACTGCTGCATGTAGTCATTTCTCAGCTGGAAATATACAGACAGGGACACAATTACCATATTAAATTCTAATCAACCAATCAGATTTATTCTTTCTTGCATGTGATCCCAGGTAACCTAAATCCTGTGCTTGCTGTGGATTACCGCATGGTGCACCCTGAAGATCTGATGTGTATTGTTATCACACCAACAAAGTCCAAGAGAGACAGAAAAGACTTTAAGATGGTTCAACTCCCCAAAAACACAAAAAACATCAATTTAATTTCCTCTTATGACCACTAGAGGTCAGCAATGCGCCATCACTGGAAATTGGAAGCACACATTGGATTGTTCATGAATTGCGGAGCCTCAGCCTATAAAACGTTACTTCATTCCCTACAATCCAACTGGTGGCAAATGTTACTGAATTATTGAATTAATGCTTGCTAGAAATGTCACTTTTATATTCTTTCACTTAACTTATTTTTCTTTCGATAGAGAATCATTTTTTTCTCTTTTTTGATTCATATTACATCCCAAAAACTCCAAAAATAGAGTTTTACAATTGTATTTGATTTAGTATGAATGAAACCTACAGGTAATTGCAAAGCCCCTGAACGTGGTATTGTCCCCAAAATTGCCTGGAATGTTACAGGAGGTTGTGGGAATGTGTCCCAAGTGAACTGCCCCTGACAACCACCAGCCAATGAGAATGCTGCACGTTTTTTAAGTTATAAACAGGTCCCCAGCCATTGATTATGTAAGCTACCAGCACCAGCAAATCGAGCAATGTACACAGTATGGAAGCCATTATTATCCATGCTGGGGTATACCTCTGCAATCATATTTAGAGAGGAGCGCCAGCTAACTAGGACATTTGTCTTCAATACACATAACAAGGAAAGCTGACTCAATATACAAAAATCGCATCCATAGGGACCCTAACCCTCAAACTAACATTCTAACCCTAACTCCAACCTAAAAACCCAAATTATCTAATCCTAACCTTCCAACCCTAAGCATCCAAGCCTAATTCAAACCCTAACCATCTCACCATAACATAAACATTCTAACTCCAATTCTATTTATCTAACCTTCTAACTCAAACCTTAAAACCCAAACCATCCTAACAACTCTAATACGAACCTCCCAACCCTAACTATCCAAGCCTAACTTTCCAACCCCAACCTTCTAATTCTCACTATAACCTTCCAATACCAACCTTCAAACCCTAACCTTCCAACCCTCCCCTTCTAACCCTAACTCCAATCTAAAAAACCAAATTATCTTATCCTAACCTTCAAACCCTAACCATTCAAGCAAAATTTAAACCCTAACCATCTCACCATAACCCACTAGCCCAAAATGTCTAACTCTAAATCTAATTTTAAAACCCAAATCATGCTAACCCTCCAGCTCTAATCCTAACCTTCCAACCCTAACCATCCAACCCTAACCTTCTAATCCTAACCTTCCAACCCTAACCATCCCAACCCTCTAAAACCCAAACTATCCCACCTGTAATACTAATAACTAATATTAATATTAAAAAAAAATACTAGCAATAAATGTAATAACTGTAATACTAACCTTCCAACCTTAACTATCAAAAGCCTAACTTTCCAACCCTAACCTTCTCATTATAACCTTCCAACCCTAACCTTCTCACTATAACCTTCCAACCCTAACCTTCTAATTCTCACTATAACCTTCCAATCCCAACATTCCAACCCTAACCTTCTCACTAAAACCTTCCAACTCTAATCTTCCAATACCAGCCTTCAAACCCTAACATTCTTATCCTAAACATCCAACGCTAACCTTCTCCCTAAAACTCTTTAATCCTAACCTTCCAACCCTAACCTTCTAACTCTAACCTTTCAACCCTAATCTTCTCACTATAACCTTCCAACCCTAACCTTTTAATCTTAGCCTTCCAACCCCAACCTTCTCACTATAATCTTCTAATCCTAACCTTCCAACCCTAAATATTTAACCTTAATTCAAACCCTAACTATCTCACCATAACCCACTAACCAAAACCTTTTAACTCTAAATCTAACCATAAAACCCAAATCAACCCTAACCTTCCACCCTATCCCTAACCCTAACCTTCTAATCCTAACCTTCTCTCCATAATCTTCCAATCCCAACCTTCTCGCCCTATCTCTAACCCTACTGTTCCAACCCTAACCCTCTAATCCTAATTTAACCCTAACCTTCTCACTGTAAACTTCTAACTCTATATCTAACCATGACCTTCTAATCCTAACCTTCCAATCCCAACCTTCTAACCCTAACCTTCCCACCCTATCCCTAACCCTAACCTTCTAATCCTAACCTTCCAATCCCAACCTTCTAACCCTAACTTTCCAACCTTAACCTTATGATCCAAATTTACCCTAACCTTTTACCCTCAACCTTTCAACCCTAACCTTACCCTAGTCATCTAATCCCAACTTTAACCCTGACCTCAACCTTTTTTAACCCTAAATTTATCTCTAATCTTAAACTTTCAACCCCAACTCTAACCATAACCTTCTAACCCTAACTCCAATCTTCCACCCTAACCTTCTCACCATACTTTAATCTTACAAGCCTAACACCCTAACCTTCTAACTTCACTTCCCTAACCTTCTAAACCTAACTTCAATAAGGAAACAACAAACATCTGTTTACTATGATCTGCTCATTAAATATTCACAAAGTTTTCCTTTAAATAAAGAAGAAAATAAAAGAAGGCAAATAATTCCAGGTTTCCTATTGGCTGTCTGCTTTGCCCCTGACTCACCTGCTGGTAGAAGTACAGCAAAGTCGTCTTGTCTTGTTTGAAGCTTTCTATGTAATTATCGGGCAGGTAGCGGATCCGCAGATCATATCTGGAAATAAAGGAATGGAAACAAACGTGTCAGGGCAGGAAAATTCAATGAGCTCAGAATTCTTAAGGCTGATCATGTGATACGCTGGGTGTTCCGCGCCTTGGGATGATCCCTTGCTAAATCCAAGATTTTAGGTTTCTTTAAAGTGAAGACATTATTATTATCATTGATTGCCATGCTGATGCCCCTTGGGGGCGGAGTCATGACACCCTGCATTAGTAGCATTAATATGGGTGTCATTCAACCCTTAAGTCTGAGGACATCTAGTGGTGTAGTAGAAGTACTGTATGGAACAGCTCCAGATTTGTAGGTGCATTACAGCTCTAATTCCTTTCTCCCATTTAATAAAAATTGATCCAGAACCAGCATGCAGCCAGTAAAGTGAAATAATATCTAATCCGCACAACTCAGGCTCAGTTCTGTAGATTCTCACTTCTTGTTCTAAGTGACTAGAAATCTAACTGGAGAACGAGGCAATCAAAGTGTGAGAGATGGAAAATTTCTGGTTTCCCATTGCAACCAAATTTGCAACTAAACCAAATTTATAAATGAAGAATTCTGATTGGATAACCATTCATGAGGGCTTACCTCCATTCTGCCTCTAGGTGGAGACACTCATACTTTTCCTGCACCTCTCCAACAGTCAGGTCGGGGTGGAGCCAGTGGATCTCATCGGACTTTAGGTGTTTCAGGCGCAGACCGTAGCTGTCCACGTGTTGGATGTCCGGGCCGATCCGCCCACTGAGGAGAATGGAACTGATAATTTCCTGTAAAGACAGGGTGATAGTGAAAGAAGGTAAAGCTTGAGTTAGGTTTAATGTACCTTCACTTCCTGTCCTTGTGACATATTTATAAGGAAAAGGGGGCGCTGTTGCTACCAGAACAGGGAGGCAGAGACATCCATAAGAAAATTCCTCCTGGGCGGACGTATGCAAATTAGATCGCCTGCCCATTCACACCCCTGAGGTGCATTCCAGTGCATTATTGTTAACATGCAGTATTTAGGATTTAAAGAGAACCTGCCACCAGACCAAGCATGTCAACAGCAATCTTTTCATCTGTGCATTTAATTTGTCATATAGAAAGTCCCCCCTTCCAAAAGACCTGGAACTGCTGCTGGGTGCCGCCATCTTGGATATCATGTCAGGAAAAAAAGGGGCAAATTCTTTACCATGCATTTGCATTGAATGTGCATTCATTTGTTTTCTTGATTTAAAGGTCGCCATGAATGCAGGTTCCCTTTAGGGGGGAATTCAAGGGCAGGAGAGCAATGTCCCCTCCCGACTTTCTACACATTTGTTATTTGACAATGGAATTTTTCACGTCCCTTCGGCCTCAGCAAACACACAAGGTGAAGCCAAAGCAAACATTTTGCTGGATTCCTTAGAAAGCCCGGATTTACCTTTCACGTCTCTCCGAGGACGCTCTATGAAGCCAATAGCCTGGTGGTGAATCTCATTGCTGCAAAGCTATATATAAAGCATGCAGGTATCTACAATTGTCTGACACAGATCAGCCCCTGCTGCAGCCTCTCATCTGCTGGGAATAGAATGAGGCAGCGTTGGTTTCCCTTTAAGCCGCAGAACTTTGCAGCAAGTATTTCTGTTATGTAATAATAAATAGCATTCTATAGGCGGCCGCCTCTTCCTCCCCCAGAGCTCTGACGTCTCGCTCACGCACAGCGACCGGTATTCTTATATGCGTCAAAAAAAAAAATCAGAGCGACTTCTGTCAATTGCTTTAATAGGTATCAGGGATTTTATACCATCGTTGTTCATCTGATAACAGACAATAGAAGTAGCGCAGGATCTGGGGGAGGGGGAATTATTCACATCTATTATCCACGCGGTGCCGTGGGATGTTAATGCAGAGCTGAGCTGTCTTTATAGACTTGGAGGCTTCTTCTTGTGGGGGGAAAAACGCAGAGAGAGGATTAAACAGCTGAAGAACATATATGTCTATCCATTCCTGGGAATGACACAGCTCTGCCATACACAGCCCTGTGTATTACAGTTCAGTACTCCACTTTCCTGTGACCGCACAGTGAAAAAAGAAGCAGCAGATTGATAAACTCCAACTCTGCTCTGTCAGTCTGCTTTATCCCCCTTGCACTGCAGTGGACACAACTGGCTCCATCTACTGCTTCTCCCTCCTCCAGTTTTAGCTCTGCTGTACAGGGACTGCAAGAGGCTGAGGCCAAGTCAAACTTATTTACATCTTTGGCATTTAATAAAAAGTTTTTCCAAGAATTTGGAAGCAGATCTGGGTCAGTATGCTGTGCAGAATGTGGTGATCTATGCCTGGTCAGGTAGAAGAGGAGGAAGGTGTGATGGATACAGATTGTTTGTAGACCGAGCAGCCAGACCATGAAACCCCCCAGCCTAATATTGTGACCCCTCCGGGCTCCATGAGACCTATGAAGGTGCCCTGTGGTGTCTGAGAAGTTAGCAAGAAGATACTTTATATTACACTGCCTCTGTCAGCTGCTTCATTCCCACCCTGCTGCCTCTCCCATTTTGCCTTCTTTCCATAATGCACCCTACTGACTCCGCTGGCCTGCCATCTTCCCATAATGCCCCTTGCTGCCTCCACTGCCCCGCCTTCCACCCATAATCCACCCTGCTGCCTCCCCTGGCCTGCCTTCTTCCCATAATGCCCCCTGCTGCCTCCTTGAGCCTGCCTTCTTCCCATAATGCACCCTGCTGCCTCCCCCGGCCTGCCTTCTTCCCATAATGCACCCTGCTGCCTCCCCTGCCTGCCTTCTTCCCATAATGCACCCTGCTGCCTCCCCTGGCCTGCCTTCCTCCTATAATGCACCATGCTGCCTCCCCTGGCTTTCGTTCTTCCCATAATGCACCCTGCTGCCCCCCGGCCTGCCTTCCTCCCATAATGCAACCTGCTGCCTCACTTGGCTTGCCTACTTCCCATAATGCACCCTGCTGCCTCCCCTGCCTGCCTACTTCCCATAATGCACATCCATATACTTCCCTGCTGCCATCCATATGCTATAAATGAAAACGTTATTCAAGCCAAGCCTTCTTCCTCCATTGCTTCATGGTCCAGTTCAGACCTTCTTGTGACCATTGTAGGTATCTTCGGCAGTGGACAGGGATCACCAGGGGCACTCTGACTGGTTGCGGCCCCCATATACAGCAATCTGCGACAGTATTTGTAGTGAAATCTTTTTATCTTAGCCGGCATTGGGTAGGTCAGTAATTTGAAGGATCGGACCAGGCAGGATAAGTTCCCTCACCATCGATGAGCCTTGGGATGATACTGCTACTGGTTCACCAGTTGTTCTTCTTCCTTGGCCCACTTTAGTAAGTACTAACCACAGCATTCCAGGATCATGCTACTACCCTGCCATTTTGGGAATGTTCTGACCCAGTCACCCAGTAATCACTTACCCGTATCTCAGTGTATATGCTGCACTTGACTAGCTTGAAGTTCTTCATCAGGTTGGAGCTGTTGCTGTGGAAGCACACCTTAAGAATTCGCATCTCTTCCTTACTGATCTCTCCATCAAGAGGCAGCTCTGCGGGCCCATCGGACCTCACGAAGGTTCCAACCCGTGAACGATTTATAGGGTCCAGCGACATCCTGGCACCGTGAATTCAAAGGACAACTATAGCGAAGACATCATTTATCTGTGAAAGTCAAGGAGATCTTTTTAGATATCACGTGGTCCATACAGGGGGCATCAGGTTTATTTATCATTAAAGCAATCTTGTGAATTAAAATCAGACAAAACCAGAGTTGTGAGAAGACCAGGGGAACACTGACCCAGGTTGTAGAATATGGAAATCATCTCATGGCCTGGACATCTCTGTATAATGCTCTACCCAAGAAACCACACATCATTAGTCGACTGGACATCTCTGACTACTTCTCCACCTAGGAAACCTCTCAACAATGGTCAAGTGGACTGCTCTGTCTACTGGTCCACCCAATAAACCTCTCATCAATGGACAACTGAACATCTCTGTCTACTGCTCCACCCAATAAACCTCTCATCGATGGTCAACTGGACATCTCTGTCTACTGCTCTACTCAGGAACCTCTCATCGATGGTCAACTATGGTCAACTGATCATCTCTGTCTACTGCTCTGCCTAGGAAACCTTTCATCAATGGTCAACTGGACATCTCTGTCTACTGCTCTACCCAAGAAAACTTTCATCAATGCTCAACTGAACATTTCTGTTTACTGCTCCACCTAGGAAACCTCTCATTGATGGTCAACTGGACATCTCTGTCTACTGCTCTACCTAGGAATTCTGCACTAAATGGTCAACTGGACATCTCTGTCTACAGCTCTACCTAAGAACCTCTCATCAGTGGTCAACTGGACATCTCAGTCTGCTGGTCTACATAGGAAACATCTCATCAATGGTCAACTGGACATCTCTGTCTACTGCTTCACCTAGAAAGACTTATATCTACGATATAATGTTCTACCTAGGAACCTCGCATCAATGGTCAACTGGACATCTCAGTCTACTGCTCTACATAGGAAACATCTCATCAATAGTCAACTGGACATCTCTGTCTACTGCTTCACCTAGAAATACTTAAATCTTCAATATAATGCTCTACCTAGGAACTTCTCATCAATGGTCAACTGGACATCTCAATCTACTACTTCACCCAGGAAACCTCTCATCAACGGTCAACTGGACATCTCTGTTTACTGCTCCACCTAGGAAACCTCCCCTACTGGACAACTGGACATTTCTGTCAACTGCTCTACCTGGGAAACCTCTCATCAATGGTCAACTGGACATCTCAGTCTACTGCTTCACCTAGAAAGACATATATCTACAATATAATGCTCTACCTTGACACCCCCTGCATCTACTGGGCATCTATTCTTTATTAATCTACTTGTTCTTCTACATAGAGAACTCCTTATTAATATTATATCTGAGTAACCACAATATAACGCTCTACTGGGCATCCACCCATTAATGATCCACTTATTCTAACCAATCTTCTACCTACATTTCCTTAATGGATTTATACCTGGGCATCTACAATATAATTTTCTACCTGGAGATCCCTGAATTGATCCTCTACTGGGCATTTCACTTTTGAGGATCTACTTGTTCAAATTGATCTTCTACCTACCTGAATGTCCACCATATAATTCTTCACACTGGCAACCCCAGCATCTATTAGGCATCTATTGTTTGATGATCTACTTTTCTAATTGATCTTCTACCTAGACATCTCCTTAGTGGATTTAAACCTGGGTAGCCTGGGTTCATCCACATCCATGTACTGCTCTACCTTGACCCCTCTTGCATCTACTCATTGATGATCTACTTGGACCCATTTTCTACATGGAAATCACCAAATGATAAATATAGGAATCTCCTTTCTAGTTTTATATGTGGGTATCCACAATATAATTCTGTATCCTGCCCCCCAGCATTTTCTGGGCATATCCCTAATAATTACATTTCCAACTGATCTTCCAATTGGACATCTCCCTATTGGTTTTAAACATGGGTATCCATCATATAAGGCTCTACCTTGACATCCCATCACTAATATTCCACTTGGACTCATTTTCCACATGGACATCATCATACTGATCTACCTAGACATCTTCATGTCCATGTCATGAACCTGCAATGGGAAGTTCTGATCTTCTCACCCAACCAACATAACCCCAAACATTTTGGTTAACAATCTATTTTGAATCACCGAGCAATGTAAAAGCAGCTGTCTAGATGACAATCTGACTTCCTTTGATGTCTGTAGATGACAGAACTCTAATTGAATGTCTTCATTCTGGTTACCGCATTCCATGTCTCAGCTGTGGCTTTCTGTACTTAGTGTTCTCGCCGTGTTATATATGAACAGAGAATAAAATAAGAATGAAACTCATCTCCATCTGCTGCAGCCACAAGGACACATTTGGTTATACAGAGAGTAGCTGACATTATGAAAGTATCTGCACAATACACAATATATGTAATTATTATTATATTTTACTTCCCATTATAGTTGTGGTCAATTCCACAGAGACAATTGTCACCAGTTTTGTATTTTATTTCTGCCAGTGACCTCCTATTTGGGGGATTTTTTTCAAATCCTTCCCATGTGGTGCCCACACAGCAAATGGGTTCAAACTTTTCCATGCGCCACTAAGAATGCGGGAATTGTGTGTATTCCTGCCGACATTTGCAGTGGCTTTCTTCCCATGCTGCAAGAGTTAAATAATCTTTTTGTTCTGAGTTTTACCAAAGTTTATCCCTTATATCTTACACTGGGTTCCCCCACCGACCCTACAGGTTATAGGCACAAATCCAGAACCCAGAAGAAGATGTAATGAAGACAGGAATGGGGTAAAGAACATGATGGAGTGAAGATGAAGACACAGTGAGGATGACGAAGGTGTAAAGGTGACCATGGAGTGTAGATGAGGAAACAGTAAAGATGGACAGAATGAAGATGACAGCAAAGTGAAAATGGTAACGGAGCGAAGATGATGAAGTTGTGAAGATGTCATCAGAGTGACAATGACGATGGAGAGAAGATGAGGCCAGAGTGAAGATGACATGGAGTAAAGATGGCGAAGGTAAGGATTGAGTGAAGAAAACAAAGTAGTCAAGATATGGAAAGAGTGAACATGATGACAGCAAGATCATGACTGAGTAAAGATGACAATGGAGTGAAGATGACAGCAAAGATGATGAAGAAGTGAGGATGACAACGGAGGTAAGTTAACATCAAAGATGAGAGAGGAGGAAGATGACAGTAGAGTGAATATGATGATGAAGTGAACATGACAACAAAAGGAAAATGCTGATGACAGCAGATTGAAGATGATGTCAGAGGAGGTTGACGGCAGAGTGAAAGTGATAAAAAAGTGAAGATGATGATGGAGTAAAGATGACGTCATATAGAGGATGGTGGCGGGTGAGGATAGCAGATGTTACATTGCTAGAGAGTAATGATGACAATGGAGTAAAGATGATGACAGAATAAAGATGACAGCGGAGTAAAAATGACAATGGGGTACAGACAATGATGGAATAAAGATGATGACACAATGAAGATGATTGTGGAGTGAAGATGATCAAAGAATGATGGCAGAGAAAGATGATGATGAAGTGAAGATGATGGCAGAGTGAAAGTGATAAAAAAGTGATGATGATGATGGAGTAAAGATGACGTCATATAGAGGATGGTGGCGGGTGAGGATAGCAGATGTTACATTGCTAGAGAGTAATGATGACAATGGAGTAAAGATGATGACAGAATGAAGATGACAGCGGAGTAAAGATGACGATGAAATTAGGATGACGGCAGAGTGAAAATGACAATGGGGTACTGACAATGATGGAATAAAGATGGTGACACAATGAAGATGATGGTGGAGTGAAGATGATGTCAGAAGAAGATGACAATGGAGTAAAGATGATCAAAGAATGATGGCAGAGAAAGATGATGATGAAGTGAAGATGATGGCAAGTGATAATAAAGTGATGATGATGATGATGGAGTGAAGATGACGTCATATAGAGGATAGTGGCGGGTGGGGATAGCAGATGTTACATTGCTAAAGAGGATGACTGAGTAATGATGACGATGAAATAAAGATGACGGCAGCATGAAAATGACAATGGGGTACAGACGATGATGGAATAAAGATGATAAGAAAGTGTAAATGATGGAACAGGAAAAGGAAGGAGGAGGAGAGGCGAGCACAATGATGCTTTAAGATTTCTATATCACCAAAGGCCGGATGGGCAAAAAGTGACAGCTGAAAGTGATGCAAAAATAGCGATTTTGTTTCTTTCTGTCTGCACAGCCAAGCTGTCAATACTTGTGTTTTTCTCCACTTTGCTATATATAGCGAGGAGCAATACTGCAACAAGACCGGAGAAATCCATATTTTACATTAGGGGAACATTTGCCACGAACAAAAATAAAATAATTGAAATAAGAAAATGACTCTTCGCTATCAGCACATGGCGTGCGGATAGAAAAACGGCGGTGTAAAAAGTTTGGTTTCAGTTACTGCCTTCGGGGGGAAAACCAAAATTCAGATTGTTATGGGGACATGAATACATCGTAATATATCATTCTGGTTATGTTCCAGGGCTCCTCTCCTGCTCCGCATTTCTTTTTCTAGGGGCCACAGCCAAGATGGAGACGCTGGATTTCCAGTAAACTCTTCTCTTTCATTTCGGGGCAAGGATTTGGCTTTTTGGGATTCACTGGAACAGTAAAGAGAACCCCACAGTCTTCATAGTGAGGACCTCTTTTCACCTATGATTCACCTAACTTTTTTCCTACAATATAAACTTTTTGGGATCCACTTGTGTCCGATTCATTAATATGGTTCACACGTTTTGTATTACAATTCAATGTGAATAATGTGCACATTTTGGGTAAAAGTAGGGTGAATCCTGGTTAGGATTTATGAATAAACCCCCAAAATATAAATTGCAGCATGAAAGTTGATTTTTAATACGATGGTTAACTGATTGACGAAAAATATAAAAAAAACTCACCAAGTAAATTTGTGATATAATGATTCGATGGATTTGCCTAATCAAATGAAAATATTGATAATGGTGTAAGCCAGCCAAACGCTAATTAAAAAAGAACAAAATGGACACAAAAAATTAATGAACCAGGCAACTGTGAAAGAGTGGTTGCTGCAACCACCACAGCGCGCCCCTAATGCATGAATAGGGATCTAAGCCAGCAATAGACAGATCTACTTTAATCTGATTGATTATCAATTTGATTCACTATTGGTAGAAAATCAATCAAATTATCAATCGTACACAATCAATGCAGGGCATTGATTCTTTGGGTTGTATCTATAAATTATTCCCCTGTCAATTTGCTCATAATTTTCATCCATAGCATTTCCTATAGAGACAGCAATGTACTTTGGCAAGTGACCACTAGGTGGCAGAATAAGTTATTGTTTTATTAGGAACTGAAAATGAGAGACATGCAAATTTCAGATGAATTGACAGGGAAATCATTTATAAATCAATCAATAAATAAATAAATAATTTCCATTTTAGAAATGGGAAATAAAAAAAAAAAATTGATTGGTCAATTCCACTAAATGATTGACAGTATGGTAACAGCAGCAGCATGACATCCTCCTCCTCCTGCAACACAAAGGATTGGAAAAGTTCTTCTGTTCCCCCAGATGGCTAAAAATTTGCTTCTACAGCACAAGCTGCCAATGCCAACCAATAATGTAATTATTATGTAATCATATAGCACCGACATATTCCACAGTGCTGTACAGAGTCATGTGACTGTCAATCAGAGGCGCTCACAATCTAATATCCCTGCCATAGTAATTCACTCAGTTCAATATGGAGGGAAGCCAATGAACCTACCAGTATGATTTGGGGATGTGGGGGGAGGGGACTGGAGTGCCCGGTGACAGGACAGGAGTGCCCAGTGACAGGACTGGAGTGCCCAGTGACAGGACAGGAGTGCCCAGGACAGGAGTGCCCAGTGAAAGGACAGCAGTGCCAAGTGACAGGACAGGAGTGCCAAGGACAGGACAGGAGTGCCCAGTGACAGGACAGGAGTGCCCAGTGACAGGACAGCAGTGCCAAGTGACAGGACAGGAGTGCCCAGTGACAGGACAGGAGTGCCCAGGACAGGAGTGCCCAGTGACAGAGAATGAGTGCCCCGATGTCTCAGCTTCCAATCAAATTGAAATACTGGATGGTGTCTTTTCCCTTCATGCGTCATTTTGGATATCGTCGTTTGTTATTACCAGCAGGCGTTATTCGTAAAGGGAAGGATGCCCAAAATATGCCACTCACATCCCTGACAGCATAGCGGGGGACATGGTCATATTTTATTCCTGAGAGGGGAATCATACTATACAGCGTGTGAGTCACGGGATATTCTGATGTTCAACTGACACACCACATGAGCGTCCGTGTGAATCAGACGAATGACAGGAACAGCCGAGCGTTTCCCGCAGCTGGCACGGTTGGCGCTGGGTCCTGGGTGAAAAGTCTCTGGTTGAAGCCAGCAATATAATTTCTTTATTTTACCATGGCAATGCCTTGTGACACAATCACATAACTGCAACACGCATGTAAAGCCTTAAATTAGATCCAGTCTGGTAACTGATCAGCAAATGCGGGTTTAGTGCTGATGATTTGCTGCGGCCACTTCCTGTCTATATGCACACTGCAAAGGGCCGCATGGCATTTGTCAGGTGATAGACCAAACCAATGATTGGTGGAGCAAAGGAGCAAAAAGGAGACAGGGCCAGAGCGTTGTCACCCTATAACAGGAAGCGGCTGAACATGACTTTTATGGCAGGATCACCAGGTATTATTTAAAGAGTATATTTCCAAGTGAACCCATACCAAATCCTAACCTTCAGAAGTAAGGGGCAGAAGGGGCAACAACAAGGGGTCACTCCTCCTGCAAGTCTGGTGTTTGTTAGCCTGGCAATGATGGAAGCTGCACCGTCACTAACCAATCAGGATGGCTACAGATCATGTGATCACCATGAGGTCCAATCACGCCTATAAACCTTTTCAGCCTGCAGGTGGCACTGTGCTGCTCTCTGTGCACTTGATGGACAGAATGAAAGAATTACAATGTTACAAAATAAAAATCTTGATTGGTTTGAATTAAAAATTCTATTATTTAGCCCCAAACCCTTTATTGTTACAGCTTACAGCAGCCTATAATAAAGTGTCAGCTATTAAAAAAGAGCACCCACCACCCTCTGCTTTATAAATACACCCCAGAGAGGTATTTTTACTGAATGCAGCTGAATTAGTTCTCATCATCTAGACTTCAAGGATCTCTGGTCATGTAGATGATGAACATACAGCTGTGCGCTGTTTAGGATTGTTGTACGGGTATTCAATTATAAACTGGTATACCAAGCTGGCACTAGCTTGGTATGTATGGCCCATCTGAAGCAACATTGGGCAGCTCTCAGTCAATTTATTTCTCTGGGGCCGCACACTGTGAATGCACGGAAATGCCCAAAACTCCTTTGGTCCCAGATACACCAAGGTGACAACTTCGCCCCCTAGTGGAACTTTAATGTAAGGCATTATTGGCATTGCTTTGGAGTAGCTGACCCATAGGGGACCCTTGAAATAACTTTCAAGCCTTCAGGGGTATCGTCAGAGTTTTCACAATATATTAGCATGGAGGTCAGAGGGAAGAATGTCTCTTACATTGCCGGCCAGTGGGATGAATGTCACCCTTACAGATAGCCAAAAAGATCATTGGTGTCAAACTGGCCTTGGAGCCCCTAGCTTGTTCTGGAGGAATCCTGGTTGAGAAACACCACCCTGGGGTATCTTCCAACAAGGTCTGGTGATGATAATGCAATTAACCCCTGCCATGGCAGTGCAGCAGTAATACATAATACCCGGCCAGGATCTCCCTGCAGCCATTGGACCTCCCCATACACCAGGACACGATATCCCTGACATATCCTACAAACACCATGACAAGCTGCTTGATGAAATGATTGGCTGAATGATTGACACAATACATAGGAGAACATTTGTCTCAGTCCCTGCCAGTTTTCTATATTAGCTGCCATCTGCTGGTGTATTGCAATCTGCTCAGAGCCGTACCCAGCAGATGAACCCCACAGAGTAATCATTTCCTGATCAGCATGGCAGGTTATCAGTGTGCAG
>NC_092861.1:1463626-1493688 GCF_032062135.1 Pyxicephalus adspersus
TTTTGCAAGTGGGAGTGTGGGGTCAATTCGCAGAAATCTTACTACACCCTTGGCCGGTTGTTACTTTAAATGTGATAATTGGCAGCCCAATGGCAGTTAGTGAAGCGCGCCAGCGTGAGAACCGGGTATACTGGCGGCTGCGACTGACACGGTGTAACAAAATGAGATGTAGTGCCAGGTGACACCTCTAGGTGAGAAGCGGCAGGGATGTGAGAAGTGCGTTCACACAGGGAGGGGATGTGTCAGATCTGACTTCAGATGAACATTTATAGCCCGTGTAACTGGGGAAATCCAGACTGCTGTATCCAGGCGTGGTAAACCATGGCTTCCAGTGCGTCTTTAAAAGATGGAAGCTGAATTTCCAGTACCATGAATGCACTTTATTCACCACAGCACGTCTCATGAGGAATCCTGGCACTAACGCGTTTCACTCTGAAGAGTCATAGATAACTGGGAGTTCCTAGTAGTTGAACTCGATGGACTTATGTTACTTATATTTTTCAACCTGACCATTTATGTAACCAGAGATCCAGATATTAGAGTGAAACGCGATAGTGTGCTACATGATATGTTTATTAAAGTTGATTGATGCCATTGGAAGTTGGAGGAATCCTTCCATCAAAAACGTATGTGCATAAGATAGGGACGAGCCATAAGAAGCCAAACCTCGGAATGCAGGGGCCGGGATTCTTGAGTGTGGTCACCTAGTATAAATGTGATCTCCATGCTGTCCATTTCAGGCTTGACAAATATCAATTTGAAACAATATAGAACTGATTTCCAGGGAAATGGCGTATGAATAAGGTGGTTGTAGATAGCCATGCCCCCCCCCCACCCCCCATTTCCCCAATTCTATGGCCTATTGTGAAGCTTAAACTGACTACTTTCATGGGATGCTCATTAGCATATCTCATTCGGACTCCTCCCACTGACATCTTTCACTCAGCTTAGCCATCTATGACTTGACTTACATTTACAGTTCTTTGGAGTGAAACGCGTCAGTGGGAGGAGTTTGTACATGAGGTGTTGTGTTCAATAAAGTTGATTGATCCCATTAGAAGTTTTGAAGGTTCTTACATTGGCCCACCTTGCCCTGAGGAGTCAAAGATTCTTAAACTTTGGAGTGAAACGCGTCAGTGGGAGGAGTTTGTACATGAGCTGTTGTGTTCAGTAAAGTTGAATGATCCCATTAGAAGTTTGAAGGTTCTTACATTGGCCCACTTTGCCCTGAGGAGTCATAGATTCTTAAACTTTGGAGTGAAACGCGTCAGTGGGAGGAGTTTGTACATGAGCTGTTGTGTTCAGTAAAGTTGAATGATCCCATTGGAAGTTTGAAGGTTCTTACATTGGCCCACTTTTCCCTGAGGAGTCATAGATTCTTAAACTTTGGAGTGAAACACGTCAGTGGGAGGAGTTTGTACATTAGGTGTTGTGTTCAATAAAGTTAATTGATCCCATTAGAAGTTTGAAGGTTCTTACATTGGCCCACTTTGCCCTGAGGAGTCACAGATTCTTGAACTTTGGAGTGAAACGCGTCAGTGGGAGGAGTTTGTACGTGAGGTGTTGTGTTCAATAAAGTTGACTGATCCCATTAGAAGTTTTGAAGGTTATTACATTGGCCCACTTTGCCCTGAGGAGTCACAGATTCTTAAACTTTGGAAAGAAACGCGTCAGTGGGAGGAGTTTGTACGTGAGGTGTTGTGTTCAATAAAGTTAATTGATCCCATTAGAAGTTTGAAGGTTCTTACATTGGCGCACTTTGCCCTGAGGAGTCACAGATTCCTAAACTTTGGAGTGAAACGTGTTAGTGAGTGGATTAGTTACCTATGACTCTTCAGAGTGAAACGCGTTAGTGCCAGGATTTCTCATGAGATGTGCTGTGGTTAATAAAGTGTATTCAGGGATCCATACAGATGCGGAATGCGTTTTTGAGATTGTGCATTAGGTGCTGTGTTTAATTATGTTACCCAATGGGACTGGAAATTGAGGTTGGGCATCTATGCCTGGTATGGTCATGCGTGCCGCCATCTTGTATACAGTCATAACACGGCTTCTGACCCGTCTGCCCAGGCTTAGCAGATATCTAAGGCCTGTCCACTTTTGGCCACCGTTCTTCCCTGATGAAGACTGGAGCTGGGTAGAAGAGTGTCTATGGGGAACAGCACCGGGGAGGAGGTGAGCATTGCAGCAAAAAGTCATCTTTAACGTCAGATGTGCAAATTTCACTGCAGGAAAATCTTAGATCCTGCCATGAATCTTCTTGTTCAGCTATCCCCTGTCACACCAATAAAAACTACAAGCCATGGCAAAACACATTGCTCAAGCATGGCCCACCAGGTCCATATCCTGAAGTTGGTTCACAGCTATCATGTCCAGCCCACACTGGAGCAAGTACATGTGAATAGAAATTGTCTGCAAAGAGGCTGCAGGAGATCGGCAGCGCTGATAAAAGTTAAAACCTAGTGTATGGGAGTATATTTCAAGCAATGTTTGTAACCTCTTAGCTCGTTAATTGATCGCTCCCCCTCCCTTCTCCAGGCACTGCAGAAACGTGTAGAGATTTGTGTAGCACAGCAGGTCACCGAGGTGAGCGGGCCGCTGAATGACGCGAAGTGCGTAGTGCGAGTAGAGAGGCGCTGCGTTCCTGTGGCTGTTTGCAAACATTGAATCACACCACATCACAATGATTCAGCCAGAAGGGCCGCGGAAACAGAACGCCGCTCAGAGTTCACGCTGCTAATTATTGTCATCATTTCATTGTGCCGCCGTTGGCGGGTTCACCGAATACACTGAACACCGGAGTAAAACGCGTAATGCTGAATACAATGTTCACATGACAATTATAATGCATAAACCTTTATTACTATGCCAACATCTGTACTATATATCAACGACAGGTCCTCTTTTCCCTTCTGCAATTGTACAACACTACGTTATATGTTTGCGCTTTATAAAAATTATAATAATGAGTTTTTAAAGAAGCTGAAGGCCAGGAAGGAAAAATCTTCACTGTTCCTGCAGCAAGAGTTAACTTTTTCACCTAATACCTTGCCCCATCGCACTCTCCGCTCCTGGAATGTGGGCCGGGCCTAAGTGTCTTCCTGCACAATGCAGGGCCTCCTGCACTCTCCGCTCCTGGAATGTGGGCGGGGCCTCAGTGTCTTCCTGCACAATGCAGGACTGTATTTCCTGCTCAATGCATAAAAATAATAATCATGAAAGGGATGCGTAGGGGCCTCAGGCCTCTGACCCCCAAATGCCCCCCAAACCCACCCTGCGTCCCACAATGCACCGCATGTCACCCGCTGCGGGACTCACATCTATAACTGACTTTTCACTTTTGCCTTGTTTTGTATTATGAAGATTTCCTGCACTTTTCTTGGGTATCCTCCTCCTGGCCTCCAATTAGGGAGATGGCAAGTCCTGCGGCGGGGAAACGGTTACGTAGTGTTTTGCCTATTTTAAGTAGAGCACCTACACAGAGAGGAGGTTCAAATCTCCAGCGCTGCAAGGAAAATATTGAACAAAAATAGCCTGGAAAATGTTCAAGAACTGCGTGCGTTAAGTGAGGCTGCTGAAGCTGTCAGATGCAGATGAAGTGGTGGGAGGATGAGGAGGCAGCAAGCGGTACAACATGCGCTTCATGAGTACTGCGCTACAGCATAATGCAGTGATCTAACCAGGGCCTGGATAATAGGCTGCACTCTGATTCTGATATAACAGCTTAAAGAAGAACTCCTGCCATGCACATATATAAATATACACGTTTGTATGCTGCACAGTGTCCCATGATTTGGGTGATACATGCTGCATGGCCTGAAAGGTGACAGCGCTATTCCCTGATCCAGCTGTGCAGGTTTCTGTGTCACCTGCCTGGCCAATCAGTTTCAAGAGAATGGTTACACCTCTGAGGTCCAAGCTCCTCCCCCAGTGCCTGAAAGCAAGTTATACAGACTTAACCATGCATGGGTGACTTCCTGTGCCTAGGCACTGCTGTTCTGTGCCCTCATAGCTGTATATCAGGTGACTTCCTGTGCCTAGGCACTCCTGTTCTGTACCCTCATAGCTGTATATCAGGTGACTTCCTGTGCCTAGGCACAGCTCATCTCAGTGAGATTTTGTGGTTCCATTACCATGCTGCTCACTGTTCTTCCTGCTGGAGGGGAAGCTGCAACTGAGGACCTACACTGCAAGGATCTCCCTGCTCCTTCTTCATCCATTCTGCGATCTGAGCTTCCTCCTCCTCTACCAGCTTCGGCAGACCTCAGAGTTGATGATAAATTTGGGGTGCAGGTCCCCCTGTCTGTATAATGATGACAATTTACCCCTTTGTAGGGAATACACCAAAGTCACAGTGATAGGGACCCACTAATGGGGTTGTTGCCCCGTCACAGCCATTGTAACTCTACAACCTACAGATGCCCAGGAATTGGAGCTGCCGGTGCCCATGGATTGGAGCCCCTACGGGTCCCCAGGAGCCCTTGGCATAATGTGTAACCCTTCCATCCGGTGTGACACACAAGTTCTGCCATAAATAATGCGCTGTGTCCCCAGAGCTCTCCATTTCCTGAGGTTTTCCTGTAGCACGGGGCTGTTACCCATAGAGTGACCTATCAGATATAACCCCGCATGGGTCAGCCCAATACCATCGTGACCTTCATTTCACCCCCAGACTTTTTGCCCTTTTTGGGTTGCTGGGGGTCTTGGTGAAAATATTCTAATAATAAACTTCATCTCGCAGTCACACGTTGTGAATATTGCAGAGATATGTAAATGTTGCAATGTGTTAATTGGGTGAGATAACGCATTTCTCTCCAGTCGCCAACATATTATGATGAATGATTAGCTAAAAGGCAACGTGACGTTTCTTCTGTAAACACAACACAGAGGCGCAGATTGTCCAATCAGGCTTTGTTGTCATGCAATGGTGGACAGCAAAGGGCCCTCTACAGGGTGCCCACCGCATCAATGGGCATTTATTGGGTTGTAGGTGGGAGTCTGTTAGAGTCACTTAGAGGCTTCATATACTAAACCAGTCATTGGATATCAGTCATAGAGGACAAGTCACTGGGCACCAATCATAGAGCACAAGTCACTGGGCACTAGTCATAGAGCACAAGTCACTGGGCACCAATCATAGAGGACAAGTCACTGGGCATCAATCAATGGGTATCAGTCATAGGGTACCCAGCACTGGGCGCAAGTCACTGAGCACCAGTTATAGGTCACCTATCACTGGGCACAAATCATTGATCACCTGTCAATGGGTACCAGGCACTGGGCATCAGTCATAGGGCACCCATCACTCTGCACCAGTCATGGAGCACAAGTCACTGGGCACCAGTCATAGGGCACACATCACTGGGTACAGGCATTGATCACCAGTTATTGGGTATTATTCATCAGGTTTGAGCCATAAGACACCTATTACTGGGCACCAATAATTGATCACCAGTCAAAGGTAACCAGGGACTGGGCATCAGTCAAAGGGCACCTATTACTGTGCACCAATCATTGATTACCAGTCAAAGGGTACCAGGCATTGGACATCTGTCATAGGGCACCTACTGGGCACCAATCATTGATCACCAGTTATTGGGTATCAGTCATAGGGCACCCATCACTGGGCATCAGTCTCAGTCATTGGCACCAGTCATTGAGCACTAGCTATTGGGCCCTAGGCTTAAGACAACAGTCACTGAACACCAGTCACATGGCACCCATTACTGGGCATCCATCGCTGGGCACCAGTCAAAGTACTCCAGTCATTGGTACCAGTCACAGGGCACTAGCCAATTGACAGTAGTCATTAGATACCAGTCACTGAACACCAATCATAGGGCATCCATCACTGGGTACCAGTCACTAGGACCAGGCATAGAGCACAGTCATTTGTACTAGTTATTGGGCACCAGGCACTGGGCACAAGTCAAAGGGCATTGGTTTCTAGGCACCAGTCTTTGGACCATAGTCATTGGACACCAGTCAGAGAGTAGCAATTAGTTATTGGGCATTAGTCACCGGGCATCAGTCACTGGGTACTAATTATTGGGCACCAGCAACAAAGTTCCAGTAACCGGGTACCAGTACCTGGGCATCAGCCATTGGGCATCAGTCACGTGACTTTTGTTATATGTGGGTTAGAATCCCTAAATCCAAGGATGATTACCTGTCAGATTACCTGGGTTAATTTATGTTCCCCCCTGGCAAAACTATTAAACCCCATGCAGTGGGGCAAGGGACCAGCTCACATAGTAGACGGTGACCCTAGATGATGACTGAATAAATATGGTGCCTACTATCTGAACAGCATAAGTTCTCTATGAGAGGTAATAAATACCAGGAACTGATGCATGGAGTCCCGGCTCACACGCGTGTTGTACTGTGCGCTGTCATGTGATGCGGTAAAGCAGCAGATTTAATATACAGCACAGATGTGACCCCACATTACATACATGCAGGAACTTAAAGCGTAACTCCTTCCACACTCCTATTCCTTTGTAAAATGAGGTCCGGCCCTCTGCTTCCTCCTGCACTGTGCAGTGCTGAGGGTCCAGCATGGTACCGGTCAGGCAGTAGAGCCCATGAAGAGGCTGCAGGGGGTTCGGTCCTATAATGGGGAGGAGATAGGATATTTCCCTGGAGTTCAGCTTTAACATTTTTAATGTGATTGGTTAGAAATTGGCAGTCGCAGGGTTAATCGCTCTCATAGTGTCATTATAATAATATGAAGAATAACAGAACGCGGCGCTTGCTCTCTCGCATGCAGTGGGCGTCTGTCGTTGCATGACTCACTGCGCGTTTTGGAACACGTCCGTATTATCGTCTCATGCTCTGCTCCCCCCAAACAGCCTGGCAGATCCGCAGCGCTCGCAAGGTTTTCACCCCTTCACCCCTCTAATGTGAATCCCCAATCAGGACTTCCGACAATCAGTGGAAAATTGGCGCCGGTCAGCGGGGAGATGCAGTCGTGCTGTTGGCAGCGCTGAGCACTCATAGGGTACACAGACTAATTGGCTGTTAAAGCCAAAAATATGGCGGCTCTGGGGGGCATAAAGTGCACCTGTCATGAGGGAAAGGCATTTATAATATTGGAAACCTCTCACGGTGTGCTGTGATTGGCTGCAGCTGTTCTCCAATCCACACAGCCGAGACCTCTCCTGCTTGATAGTTACCTGTTAACAGATTGAGGTCTAGCAAAGGCTCACCGCCAACTTCCTGAGACTACAAAGCCTGCCTGCTCATGTAGACACAAGGCTGGGAAATGTAGCCTGGTATCTATTGGCCTTTGAGTGTCACATGGTCCCATCTGATTGACCCGCCCCTTGGCTGAAGAGGAAATGAACTCTAGTGCAGTGTGCAAGCACATTTGTCCCATCAGACAGATCTTCTGCAGATTTCATGAGGGGTATGCTGGGGGGGAGGTTTAGTTGAAGGGAGGCGAGGGGGGGGCAGATTTAATGAGGGGAGGCTGGAGG
Organism: Pyxicephalus adspersus; assembly: GCF_032062135.1. NCBI lineage: Eukaryota > Metazoa > Chordata > Amphibia > Anura > Pyxicephalidae > Pyxicephalus > Pyxicephalus adspersus. Next base: position 1,471,105 of record NC_092861.1, read on the forward strand.
GCAGATTTAATGAAGCGGAGGCCGGAGGGCAGATTTAATGAAGGGGAGGCTGGAGGGCAGATTTAATGAAGGGGATGCTGGAGGGAAGATTTAATCAGGGGAGGCCGGAGGGCAAATTTATTGAGGGGAAGGCTGGAGGGCAAATTTATTGAAGGGAAGGCCGGAGGGCAAATTTATTGAGGGGAAGGCTGGAGGGCAAATTTATTGAAGGGAAGGCTGGAGGGCAAATTTATTGAGGGGAGGCCGGAGGGCAAATTTATTGAGGGGAGGCCGGAGGGCAAATTTATTGAGGGGAAGGCTGGAGGGCAAATTTATTGAAGGGAAGGCTGGAGGGCAAATTTATTGAGGGGAGGCCGGAGGGCAAATTTATTGAGGGGAGGCCGGAGGGCAGATTTAATGAAGAGAGGCCAGAGGGCAGATTTAATGAGGGGAGGCTGTAGGGCAGATTTATTGAGGGGAGGCCGGAGGGGAGATTTATTGAGGGGAGGGCAGATTTATTGAGCGGAGGCTGTTCTGGCTGCTCAGCTGCATGCGTTCCTGGTAATAGGTATATTTGTAGGAAGTTGTGGCACTGACAACACGTGGATCCGTGCATGGGGCAGGTCACACCACACCTATAGCCTCCAGCTGTGTATCTGCTGTTTGTACTGTGTCAGCATAGACAGGGAGGAGGGCAGGACACAACCAGTGTTTCTATAGTCTGGAATTTGCCCCAGGGACACAAATGCTAAACAGACAGAGCCAGGAAAAGCTGAGGATCTGCTGAGCTGCAACTGCATGCAATGAACAGCTAAAGCTGACCTGTCATGAAGGTGAAACAACTGGAGAGTCACAAAAACTTCTCTGCTCATAAATACAAAAATGTCTGATTCCAGAGGAGATGGGATACGGTGCACTGCCAGGGGTAAATGCTGATTAGGGCCCCTGCACCCTCCTCCATGTGACCGGTGCCCTGCAATCTCCCCCATGTGACCGGTCCCCTGCAATCTCCCCCATGTGACCGGTCCCCTGCAATCTCCTCCACAGGCCTCCTCAAGCTGCAGTTGCTTAATGTTAATGGGGCATCTTTAGTGTTGGGGACACCATCCGGATTTTAGGGTTGTCCCTTATACTATACAACATACAGTCGGGGTGTCCCTTTAACAGAATTTAAATCGATAAGCTGATGATGAGGAGATCAATGTTCCCACACCTAATTCATCATTTGTCGATGTTCCGTATGATTCACCCATTAATAGGCATAAAATGAATGTGTGTCATTAAATGCAAACATGCAATAAAAATTGGCCCCAGGAGATCAGCTGGACAAACACCTTGATGTCAGCCCGGCCTACGCACTCATCTGCACCAATCAGATAGCAGCAAGGTTTGGGGTGCTGCCACTGGTGACAACACAGGTTTTACCTGTGCAACTGTAGTCTCCAGGGAACAAGGTGACAACTCAAGCGCAACTGGTAGATATCAACACAGCGTTGTCACCCTGTAACAGGAAATGCACAGGCGTAGCCTTAAGCTGCGTACACACTTCCAATTTTTATCGTTGGAAACGAATGACGAACGATCGATTGGGCAAAAATCGTTCATAAAAAAAGTAACCAACGACGCCGACAAACGAGAATAGTCGCTGGAAATGAACGACCAGACCGGCGGATCGGATTGGACGACGATCGTTTACCATCTATCGTGTGTACGGTCGTTCAGTGATCGTTCATGGTCTGAGCATGCGTGATGAACGAACGTTCGCTCACTTCCTGTATCGTTCAAACGATTGCATCTATCGTGTGTACAATATCTGCGAACGATCGTGTCGTTATCTGCAGTTATCTGTATGTACAGGATCGGTGCTATACGATCGTTCGCAGATATCGTGCAGGATCGTTCGTCGTTCGTTTACCAACGATAATTATTGGAAGTGTGTACGTAGCTTTAGTCTCTGTGTGCAAGCTCCTCGCCTGCAGCTTGAGTAGAAAAGCCAGACAACTGCCAGCATGCTGCAGAAGGACCTTTGCTCTCTTGTGTTTAGCTCTGCACACCAACAAATTGTGCTTACAAGGCTGCCATCACCCTGTCTGATTTCCCCAAGGATTGGGGCGAGCACATGTGCGAGAAGAGGTGCCAACTCAATGGCCACACCTAGACATCCAACCCTGCAAATATACCTTTTCACTGCCAGAATGCATCAGAGTTGTATTTGTTTTAAAAAGCTATGAAAATTGCACAAACTTCTAAATAATAATTATTAATAAATGTTCCTATTTACTAACCGCCTCCACTGGAACAAGAAGTGAGATTTCCGGCACAATACAACACACAGAGCTCCCGGGGTCATAGAAGAGGAGCAGCGTGAGCTGACATCGATCGGAGACTCTGTAATGAAATCAGCAAGCTGGTACAACGTGTGCCAATGACAACCCCTATGTACAATGTAAGGGGGGTACCGTTACCATGAATGCCTCCCTATGTACTTATATCATTGTGCACGGACCAATCACATCAAAGAATTGGAGTTTTACATTATTGTTAAAGCAGATCCAAGAAAATGTCATATATTGCAGCTTACATCTCCATTGGTTAGGGTCAGGATCAGAGTTAGAATGAGTTGGGGTGTTAGGGTTCATTTTACAGGCAAACTGCAACAATATTTCCATGCAGCTGCAACACAAATCTTTAAAGAACAACCATGTGGCCAAATGACATGAGTTTCGGGATCAGCACCACAACCTGCCCCAGTCAGGTGCAAGAAATGGGAGAGGTTGGGACCACTGCTGAACCTGTAGCAGAACATTGGCTCACTGTGGGTCCAAAACAGCCCTCAGAGTTAGAAAAGCTCAGGGTTAGAATTGGTTAAAAAATGCTGCTGGATCTCCTAGGTTCACCCATGACGGTCTATCTTCTCCAGTCTTAGAAAGCTTTGATAAATCACACTCAATGGGTCTGATTTATTACCGCTCTCCAAGGCAAGAGAGGATACACTTTCATCCGTGAAGCTGGGTGATCCTGAATACCTGGAATGGATCTGGTCCTGGATTGAAAACATTTGCTAGCAATAGACAATGACTTTAAAGAAATCCATCCCAGGTTTGCTGGATCACCCAGCTTCACTGATGAAAATGTATCTTCTCCAGGCTTAGAGCCTTTAATAAATCAGGACCAATTTGTTGTCAGCCCACACAGGAAGTTAGGAACTCTCTGGATTTCCTGCAGATCATTGGTTATTCTTCTGTACGGGCAGCGCTACAAAACATGGGGAATAGGCATTTATTGCAGAGGTGTCATTAATGAGTTTACAAATCTGGCCCTGACATTAAAACTTTAAAAAATGTCAATTTCCTGACAAACACAATCATTCTTCCCCTATTTAATGTACATCGCTGCGTAATATGTTGGCGCTATATAAATCCTGTTTATTAATAATAATAATAAAAATAATATTAATAATATTTCTTCAGCTTATTTAGAAAATGATAAACTGACAAAAATTATCAATAGAAATCATCATTTGCCCTTTACTTATATTATATAAAAATATAATTCTCTACATGCAATTCTAAATGTTTCCTCCCCGAGGGTAATATTCCCCCATCTATTCCTCCATCGGGACTTTCCTCCTCTCTATCATTCATTTTGCTTCTTCTGAAGAATTTGACATTCACAACGACTGATATCCAACCTTTTGCTGCCGATAAATCTTGGAGGGAAATGCCACCATTCCTACAATGTAACAACTTTAAACCCGGCCAATCATAAATTCATCCTGACATTACTGGCGCAATAAGAACGTTCGGAACGTCACCAATGGAAGGAATCGTCCTTATCACCTCAAACTAACAAATACATAAACGTTATACTTTATCTGTTTACATCATTGTGTTGTTTTCTGTGCTTTGTTTGCACTTTTTGTTTTTTAATGCCATGAGATTTATAAACATTTATCTGCAAAACATAAAATGAAAAACAGAAAACGGTAAAGTTCAGTTATGGGCATAAATGATTCAGGCGTCAATTGCAATTGTTTTGGTGCTGGGAGAAGTCATAGAACACTGTCAGGGGTGTGAGGTCCATTGAGAAGATTCCTTGACCGCCTGGGGTATGGGGAGGAATTTGGTGACACTTGTGTATATAAAAATGTGAAATGGAAAGATCTAGTACTTCCCCCACCTCCTAGATTGTAAGCTCTTCGGGGCAGGGTCCTCTCCTCCTCCTGTGTCTGTATCTGTCTGTCATTTGTAACCCCTATTTAATGTACAGCACTGCGTAATATGTTGGTGCTATATAAATCCTGTTTAATATTATTATTAATAATAATCTGGTTGTTTTGGTTTGCACCGGACATGTCCCCAGTCACCCTTCCTTGTCTTTTCTCTTTTTGATCCCGGGTTTATTGTTGGGGATATATTGCCAGCACTGGGGACTATGAGCCCTGGATGGTCTATCTGGGCACCTCATCTGGTATGAACAGAATTTTCAACTGAATGGCACATCATGGTTCAGCAATTATCAGCCAACATAAAACATCACATTTTCATCATTATGTGAGCTGCCCATTCTGCCCATCTCTGATATTGGACATGCGCAATCAGGGGCTTAAATATAAAATAAACAATCGCTCGAACCTCATGCATGAGCAGTATGATTGGCGCTCATTAATTGAAGGAAGACGTCATCCAATCCGAGGCCTTCACAGTGTAAGATCGGGAGACGCTGGAAAGAAACTGGAAGACAGAAGATGGTGGCATTGGAGCCCCAGAAAGAAGAGGGAAGCAGCACTGGATTCCATTGGTGAGATCTCTGCACTCTATTAGTTATGGTCTTGTTTTGTACATTTTCATTACACTTGTTGCGTCCACTGAAGTTGTGCCCATTGGTAGGGATCCCACAAGTTCCTGGGTCTGTAGACGAGCTGTATTTATTATGGAGCGATCCCACCATCCGTGGGCTTATTAGCTAGGTCTTTACACCTGCCATGCCCATTGTTGAGCAATCCCACCATCCCTGGGCTGAGTTCCTGGGTCTATTCACCTGCTGTGCCATTATTGGGTGATCCCACCATCCCTGAGCTAAGTTCCTGGGTCTTTTCACCTGCGGTGACTATTATGGAGTGACCCCACCATCCCTGAGCTGAGTTCCTTGGTCTTTTCACCTGCTGTGCCCATTAGTGGGTGATCCCACCATCCCTGAGCTGAGTTCCTGGGTCTATACACCTTCTGGTCCATTATTGGGTGATCCCACCATCCCTGAGCTGAGTTTCTGGGTCTATTCACCTGCTGTGCCATTATGGAGTGACCCCACCATCCTTGGGATGCGTTTCTGGGTCTATTCACCTGCTGTGCCATTATGGAGCGATCCCACCATCCCTGAGCTTAGTTCCTGAGTCTATTCACCTGCTGTGACCATTATGGAGTGACCCCACCATCCCTGGGCTGAGTTCCTGGGCCTGTTCCCCCGCTGTGCCCATTATAAGGGTCTTCAAGCTACAAAGGGGAGGCCGGGTACCGTCACAGAGTTTAAACACCATATTTGTCAGATTGGAAGCTCTTACAGAACCGAGAACACAACATACAAGCCAAACGTCAAGCGTCCCATTTTTATTGATGAGACGAATGTTCCATAACAAGTCTCCTACACAACATTAGTCATGACCCAACAAGGTCACAATGACTCACGTCTGAGCAAGGTCACACTGATTGGAAAGGATGGAACTTATCTGCACATCATCATCCATACAAATCTGACATCAGATCTCATCAGCTGTATTCCTGACGGTGCTTATATAAAAGACAAAACAGACATGTATCAGAGTGGATTTTTTTGGTCGGTTCATATTGTTCCTACACACATAAGAGACAAACTGATATTTGCAAGCAATGCGTGACTTTGAGAGCACAGCTAGTAGAGATGAGTCTCTGCAAATCCGTCCCGTCACTTGTACATTTTGCCTATTTTATTTTTAAACTGCCCAGCCACTGACCAGTTTTTACACTGCTTTATCATCTGTGGTCTCCTAATTAGTGTAAGAAGACTCTTACCTGTGCTTTGTTTCTTCTACTACTTTTAAGCTTAAAACTGCTAATGACCAATTTTTATACTGCTTTGTTCTTTGCAGCCTTAATTCTTGAAGGAATACACCTATCATCCTGTCACTGACCAGTTTTTACACTACTTTATTATCTGCGTTTTTTTTTATTAAGTATAAGAAGGTACCCACTCATGCTTTGTTTTCTTCTACAGCATTGCCGCATATTCTTGTTCTTTAAAATGTTTAATTTTTGAAGGAAAACACCTTCCTTGTGTCTTTTGTACATTTTCCTGCCACTGACCAATGCACTGCTTTGTGATCTGTGTCCTCCTGTACTCTCTGCCTGGGATAGAGTTTCATTTCAGTTCAGCAAACCTCAATTTGGTGGACTTATTTTAGGACTTATAGACAAGTTATTGTCAAAAATAGATTTGAAAGCTGGGCATGTCATGGCTTTTTGGGCAATATTGAAAATGTAAATGATATGCTTGGGGGATGCCTTGATGGTGGATATAGCACAAAGGAACAACATGATTTTCATGGATAGGTTTAGCAAAAGCATTGCAAAGGCTTAAGAGACAGCCAATGATACAACAGTAAAAAAATGGCAAGTGGCAGGACAGTTTTAAAGGGGGAATAGGAGGCGGAAATAAAGACACAAGCAACAGACAGGTGCCTTCCTACAAGAAATAAGAATTTAGATGATAAAGAAATGAATTGGCCGGCAGCTGGACATGGAAAATGAGGAAGGTGAGAACAAAATGTATGTGCAGGTATTTCCCTTTTAGAAGTAAAAGGTAACAGAGGATACCACAATGGAAAGAAATTAATCAATGATAGGAAAGTTTGATTCGGCAAAAATACACTGCAATGTATCAGAAAAAAACAGAGCACACGTGGGTGCATTCCTACACAGCAGATGATAATGCAGCCTGAAAATGGGTCAGTACAGGTATAATGAGCAAGATTAAGTGACAATGTACTAAGGAAACAGTAGAGGTAGGCATGTTTTTACACAAACAAAAATAAAATGCATGATACAGCAGTGTAAAAACAGCCCTGTGGCAGGATAGCACAGGGGGTGCTTTTTTTTTTTACAAGAATGAAGAGACTGGAGATGATAAAGCGGCATAAAAAATGGCCAGCAACAGGGAAGGTTTTAAGTGCAAGATTTGGCAGAAATGTACAAGAGACACAAGCTGGTGTTTTTAATCAAGGATCAAGAGCCTTTGAGAGAGAGTGACAACACAGGACCTCACTTGCTAGACAGAGACAGAGAGTTGTCACCCTACAACAGGGACCCTCATAGCAGAATCACCCAAATGCCTTTTTATAAGATTTGTCCTATGGTTGGTGAAGGTGTGCGATGTGCATACTGATATCATCACAACCTCTGCACTGCCTACAAGTTCTCTGTCTTTATCATACGGGTACACGTTGATTCAGCGCTTTGTCTGACACGCTGTCACTTTTTCTACTCGCACAACTGCATGTAGAAGAAATCGAGATTTCCAGCCCTGATTATAAAATTAATGACCTGTACAAATTTTTATGTCCTCTGGAAACCTCAAGCAGTCACCTAAATTTGTGGCTGAAAGAGATAAAACCAAACTCTAGATAAAAAAGATATATAAGAGCAGTTTATTTGTCCATCCAGGTCATGATTTACACAGCTCTGCAGTACAGCACAACCCTGTCTGGCAGGGCATGAGATTTTCATGCCTTGTCCTTCCCCCTGCCAGTGACTGGACAGTGAAACGAGAAAAAGCAAAGCTCATATCTTTGTCGGTCTGTCAGGCACAACATTGTGGGATGCATAAGAGGTTATCACATGTTCTGCAATGCACTGCAGCATAAAAATGTCAAAAAAAAAAACCATGAACAGAAATTCTTCTTCTTATTATTATTATTATTATTAATAATAATAATAATAATAATAATAATAAATGTCATATATTGCTGCTAGCCATTGGATGGGGTGGCTGCATTACTTTTTCCAGACTTTGGCCCCTTCGTTTACACCAAGTCTTATGAGGGATTCCCACCACTTTTTTGCTGAGTTCCTGGCATTGCCATTATATTGGACTCTCCCCATTTTTCACCATCCTCATCATAATCATCATCCACCTCCTCATCATTGTCATTGTCATCCTGTATAAGGTGGGTGAGAACACCCAGAACTCCCCGGTACTCTACTAATACTGAAATCTCAGTTTTGGTTGCACTGCCCCCTGTGGTGGGAGGTGTACAATTCCCCTAGATGTGTCTATGAAATGCTGATGTGGCCTGAGAATAACTCAAGCTGAGTGATGGGAAAAACAGAAATATCATAATGGCACTATTACCAAAATAAATGTTCACACCCTGTGAGGTTCCTCATTGACCACAAACATTCTTTTATATGACAAAGAGGAAGAGAAATTCTGCTTCTTATTGTTCCCTTTACATGTGAATAATTAAGGGCCTAACATTCAATTTACTGATCATTTAAAAATAAAGAACCCATTTATTATTGTTAGCCTGGCCCCGCCGCATCCCAACCATTCCACAGGTCACTCTTCCACTGGAGAGACCCTCATCATAATCATCATTCACCTCCTCCTCATTCACCTCATCATAATCATCATTTACCTCTTCCTCATTCACCTCATCATCATCCACATCATCCCTATCATAACTATCATCATAATCATCATTCACCTCATCATCATCCTCATCATAACCATCATCATATTCATCATTCACCTCATCAATACCATGATATGAGTCATACCAAAAACCAGGATCATCCTCATCATAATCATCACCCACCTCCTCCTCATTCACCTCATCATCATCCACATCATCCTCATCATAATCATCATTCACCTCCTCCTCATTCACCTCATCATCATTCACATCATCCTCATCATAATCATCATCCACCTCCTCCTCATTCATCTCCTCATCACCCACATCATTGTCATTCTCATCATCCTCATTATAATAATATCCTCATCATCCTTATCATAACCATCATCAATGTCATCATCATACTCATTGGCCACCTACTCATAATCTTCATCATTTCATCTTCATAATCCACTTCCTTATCATCATAATCATCATCAACAATATAATCATCTTTTACTACCTCCTCATCTTCATTGTTGTCATCCTCATTATCATCCATCGCCTCCATCTGCTAATCATGCCCCTCATCACCCACATCATTGTCATCATCATCCTCATCTTCATATTCACCATGCACCTTCATCATCCACCTCATCCTCATTATTATAATTGTCATCAACAATATCCTTACCATTATCATCACACTTCTCATCATCCTTATCATTGCCATCCTCCTCACCATCCTGATCATCATTCACCTCCTCCTCAACCACCATCATCCTCATCATTATATATTTAATAATGATTATTGTCATCAATTTTTAATGACTGGGTTTGGATCTGCTATAATCAGTTGGTGCTTTGCAGTCACCTATGGCTGCCCTCCGTGGTAAGTTCTCAATACCAAAGTGCTCCCTCTGTGCGGGTGAAAATAAACGCTTACTGAAACCTCTCATTTGGAGTTTCAGACAATAACATAACAGACTAAAACATAGAATGAAACCAGGCTGATCCAACTGCTTTGCTGCAATTGTGTTTACAGGGTTCAGTAGCTCAATCCAGAATAAACACCCTGATCAAGAGGGTGATTCAATCACTCAGCTTTATCAGCGCCAAAGCCAGCAACAACAGATAATTCCAAAGCATTCCCAGCACTCCAATCTCCCATCTGTGGATTACAACCCCCCATAATGACATGTCTTCATTGAATGGACACAGACTAATGGAGGATTCTATTTCCCCTCCAGGAATGAAGATGACAAGGACACCTCCAGGCTATGGATTCCTCCCTCTCAGTCAGCTGTACCCAGCTGGGAATACACGCCTGTGACATTCCTGAAATCCTGCACATCAAACAACACCTGGTAATGATACACACATGGCACACAGGAGAATTACGGGAGCAATCCGGAGCATTCCGCAACCCGATAATAAGAACCACATTACACTGCAGGCTGTGCATTGATGGGGACTGCTGGAGAGTCCAGGATACGCGTCATACAGAATACCGTGATAGGCGTCATACAGAATACCGTGATACGCGTCATACAGAATACCATGATACACATCATACAGAATACCGGGATACGCGTCATACAGAATACCGTGATAGGCGTCATACAGAATACCGCGATACACGTCATAAAAAATACCGTGATACACGTCTTACAGAATACCGTGATACACATCATACAGAATACCGGGATACGCGTCATACCCAATACCGCGATACCCATCATACTCAATACCGCGACACGCGTCATACCCAATACAGCGATATGCGTCATACCCAATACCGTGACATGCGTCATACCCAATATCGTGATACGCGTCATACAGAATACCGTGATACACCTCATTCAGAATACTGTGATACACCTCATACAGAATACTGTGATACACGTCATACAGAATAATGTAATACACGTCATACAGAATACTCTGATACGCGACATACAGAATACCAGGATACACGTCATACAGAATACTGTGATACGCGACATACAGAATACCGCGATACATGTCATACAGAAAACTGTGATACACCTCATACAGAATACTGTGATACACCTCATACAGAATACTGTGATACACGTCATACAGAATACTGTGATACGCGACATACAGAATACCAGGATACACGTCATACAGAATACTGTGATACGCAACATACAGAATTCCGCGATACGAGTCATACAGAATAGTGTGATACGCGACATACAGAATACCGCGATACACGTCATACAGAATACTGTGATACACGTCATACAGAATACTGTGATACGCGTCATACAGAAACCGTAATACGCGTCATACAGAATACCATTATACGCATCATACCAAATACCGTGATACGCGTCATACCGAATACCGTGATACGCGGCATACAGAATACGGCAATACTCGTCATACAGAATACGGCAATACTCGTCATACAGAATACGGCGATACGAATCATACAGAATACGGTGATACACTTCATACAGAATACCGGGATACGCCTCATACAGAATATCGTGATACACTTCAAGCAAATTAAGACAAACTTCTCATGAAATCCCCTCCCCCCCATTTATTTATGGGAAATACCACCCAGATTTTCCCTGCCTTAGGATTGGTTCACAGATTTAGTGGTTGAGATTATCAGATGACCCCCAACCCGAGCAAGGGAACATCTACCCAACACTAATTACCCATAGGGTTAAGCACTCACCCCAAATGAATGACAGAAGTGACCCCAAAACCATGAATGAAAAAAGAATTCATTATTTATGGTCTTGTATTGCTCTTCTATGATGGAGAGAAAATGGAAGTTGTAAATTGTTTACTACAATGGGAGGTAGCAGGGAAGCCACTCAAGCTGCCATTCATAATATATGAGAATGTTTGGATGGAAGGTCCTTGGGACCATCCATAGACAATACTAGGAGAAGTTTCAGTCTCGTTATCACCGGCTGAATTCTAGGAGGCCTGATAATGGTGAAGATGATGGTGAAGATGGTCATAATGATGGTGATGAGTATGGTGATGATGACCAAACTGGATACACCAAAATGATGAATATTTATTCTCATGACATTAGACAGCCCATAGTCAGGTCACTAATGTCCCTCAAAATCCTTGAATTCTGCCAACCGGAATCCTATGCCACGTGAGCCATTACATGGAGCTGAACATTGAAAGCACAATGGGTTCACCTTCTTTGCATTATTACACCACACGATGTATGGGATCTGTCTGTCGCTGGATGGAGTTGGAATGGAAATTAAGTTTTTGTAGATATGGACATCGTGTGTTGGGGAAGACCAACTGCCATCTTGTTGGTTTGGTAGTCATGTAACAAGCTTCCAACAGAACCTATGGAGACATCGATCTGTTCCAAATGCCAAGAGCTTTCAGGTTCAAATGGACTGGATTCCATACTTACTATGTGGTTCATCTAACACACCAATGGAATTGTCTGAACGTATTGGAGTGAACGTGTAAGGCCCTGGTCAGCACCAGTACTCGCCAGATACCAGTCCCCCAATCTAACGCCGTAGTCTGCACCTATAGCCCCTGCTCAGCCTCCAAAGACTGGTTGCATCTCCCAGCACTTAGTTGCCCCAGGACTAGGTGTCTGATGGATAGTGTCTGGGGATGGACCAGGGGCCCACAGATTAAGCAATATAAAAACTACAAGGCAAATCCAGAGTACACAGCCAAAGTCGTGTGATCCGTCGACCAGACGAGGTACAAAGGGATTAGACACAGAGTCGGGGTCACAGGTAGAGGTCGGTCCAGGCTGAGTACAATCTATAGGTCAGGAACAGGCAATGGTCAGCAACAGAAAATCACAGGAGAATCTCTCCAGCACAGATCAGCCCAGCTAAACGCTATAACAGGCACTGGAATCAGAGAGAAGAGAAGCTATAAGGACCCAGCAGCCAATGGCAGTGTGATATTATTCAGGAACCATTCTGCTAATCAGCTGCAGCACAGCTCCAAGCCCCTTCAGCTGTGCAGTCTCAATGCAGGGGATGCTGAGAGAGAAAACACGGCTAAAGGGAAACAAGGATGCTGCAACCAGCAAAGCACTAAATCCACTAAAACTCTTCTGCTGCAAAAAGTGTTGCCACAGAAAGGAATAGACCGAGCGCACTTCACTTTGGTGGGACACCGCCCGGGATTGTCGGCCAGAAGAGCGTCTCCTGACACAATATTGACCTACGTGAAGAGGTTGGATGCAGCACAACAAAATGTGGACATTTTTTTGGAGAGTGTGAAACCCTCCAGGAACATCTCATGAAATAGGAAGAAGCAGCTTGTGATAGTTGGGGGTCTTTAGCTGAGGGTCTGTAAGAATTTGACGGTCAGGGGGTGGTTATGTCCCTCTCGGACCCCCCCATAATAACTGAGATAATTGTATAAATGCTTTGAGGTTTAGTGACCTTGATGAAACCTATAGAGTACCAAAGTCCTGGCTCTTTCTAATTGCCATTGGTGGCCATTCTCCAGGAGGAGCATAGAGCTACTAATAAGGCCAGGAGATTAGGTTGGGGTGCCCTTTTACAAGGGGTGAACAGCACAAACCTTTCGGCCATAACACTCTTTCATTAGAAACTCCTGCATGGGATCCTTCTATAGCCTCCGATCTTCTTCTTTCCAGCAATATATCGGGAAGCAGCTGGCTCAGCCCGCCAGTTAGGTGGCTGCTTTCTGCAGAACATATATATATTTCCGTGTGCATACTACCAGGTGCCAGGACTTGTCTCTACATGGCACCATATGAGGGTACAGGATGGTGGCTCTGAACAGACCAGCAATTAGACGGTTTCGCAGTTAGGAGACCATCTGGTGCTGGGGGTACGGCTCATCTGCTGTGCCAGGCTTACCCTGGGATATATTTAGGCCTTTTCTCTGCAGAACTTTGCTGCACAGGAAATATCAGCAAAGGCCCTGCTACAACGATGACAAAAGGGGCACCAGAGAACCAACAATGCAAGAAACTACCGCTAGGAACCCTTTACCGGCTGCAGCACGTGTGCCAAGTCCCCATGTACAGAAGTATGGTGAATGCCAGAAAGTTTTGGATAATTTGTTACCCCTAACAATGAATTTCTAATATAAGATCTGTTTGGTTTGTAAATATTTCATTGCAAAAGTTGTCACATCTGGGTGCAGAAATGACTGTTTTACTATGCGGTCTATGGAATTGCGGTTCATTATGCAACGGCTTCAACAGTTTTCCTCCAATCGCAATACCGGTGGAAAGGAATCACCAACAATAAACCTGACCTTATCCCAAGTTCTCACATCAGCCTGGACTGCACTTTTCAATAGAATATTGTGAAGCCTACCTGGCATGTGAGGAGTTAATCCTGTTTTCTCAGCCACATGTCCTTCCGCAGTGGGTGTCAATGTGGCGCTTTTCAATGTGTACTTCCCCTTCGATGTGACACGGATGTCTGCACTGTTGCAATGACACCAAACTCGCGTGAGTGAGGAGTTTGGATACAGACGCTTTACCTACAGTGAAATGGCTTAGTCAGAGCTTAATAAAATGTACAATAGAAGCTGCAGCAAGTCTCTAGCAATTTCCTCCCCAGCCTGAATAACCCTGGCCCACCAATCGTGGAGGCTTAGTATCACATATGAATGCATGCAAAGTCAGGCAAGGGACACCCAAACTGACATCCATCCATTTGATATACACTAGAGCCGGCTCAATGCTTGCATCAGGCCTGGGTACTAAAGCATTGTGCTGTGTGTTTCAGGAAGCTGTGTACTGCACCCGCTAGGCTCCTCTATTCAGCAATGATTTGGCCATATTGCATAGAGAAGCACAGAGATCCCTGCACTGGGTCTACAAGCTCTGTAATGGAAAGTATTTATCTAAAAAGAGAGAAAGGCGGAGAAAGAACAATATCAGCAAAGTAAACTTTAGACTGATCTCCTGCCTGCTGGGTAGATGTTCCCTTAATGTCACAACAAGCATTTTACTCCCCCCAGGCTATAGCACGGGGCTAATCTTCTGTGGACACAAGTCCCAGTCATCTATTAGAAGGTCAGGCTGGTCAAAATTGAGTGAAGCTCACACCAGTATTCTTTCAAGTCCTGAGAACCCCAACAAGAAGACCTTCCCGCCATGACTCCGGTTCTGTCCATCTGGGAGTTTTGTGAGTTCCCCTGCTACATTCTTTCACTACAAGCACCATATAATGGGCATCCTACAGGAGTATAGAGATGATGGGAACCCCTCATTGGTGTATAGACCTTGGAACTTAACACAGGGATGTTGGGAGGTCCTCATAATGGGCCTGGCAGGTGTACAGAACCAGGAGCTTTGCATAGGGATGATGAGAACCCTCTAATGGTGTATAGGCCTTTGAACTCAGAATAGGGAGGGTGGTAAGACCTCATAATGGGCCTGGCAGGTGTACAGAACCAGGAGCTTTGCATTGGGATGATGAAACCCCTCTAATAGTGTATAGGCCTTGGAACTCAGACTAGGGATGGTGGGAAGACCTCATAATGGGGCTGGCAGGTTTACAGACCCGGGAACCTAATGTAGGTGGGAATCCTTCGTAATGGATCTTGTTGATGTACAGAGCCGGGAGCTCTGCATAGGTATGATGAGAACCCCTCATTGATGTATAGACCTTGGAACTCAACAGAGACGATGGGAGGCCCTTATAATGGATCTGGTGGGTGTACAGAGCCAGGTGCTCTGCACAGGTATGATGAAAACCCTTTATTGGTTTATAGACCTTGGAACCCTCTAATAGTGTATAGGCCTTTGAACTCAGAATAGGGATGGTGGGAAGACCTCATAATGGACCTGGCAAGTGTAAAGATCCAGAAACTCAATGCAGGGATTGTGGGAAGCCCTCATAATGGGCACAACATGTGTGCAGACCCAGGAATTCAATGTAGGTGGGAAGCCCTCATAATGGACCTAGTTGGTGTATAAACCCAGGAACTCAATATTGGAAAGGTGAGAAGACCTCATATTAGGCCTGGCAACTGTACAGACCTGGGAGCTCAGCATCATAATGATTAGAACCCTTTATCAGTTTATAGACCTTGGACCTCAATATAGGGATGGTGGAAGGCCCTCATAATGAGCCTGGCATGTGTACAGACCCAATAACTCAATGTAGGGATGGTGGGAAGACCTCATAATGACCACAGAAGGTGTACAGGACCCAAAAGAAAATTGGGAACTACTCAAATCAGATCTAGTCGTCTCTGCAAGCAGAGCTCATCTGATATTAAGAAATAGGTTTACCATAAACAGAAGAGCCGAAGCCAGAACTACAGAGTATTATACATACATAATTCATCAATCACATAATAATAATATATGGCAGACCATATAAAGGTGACGCCTCAGGTTACAGAACACGTGTGTTGTGCTGAGGATTCCAATGTCTAAAGCTAGCAAAGTAAACATGCAAAAATGGATTATATATACCACAAACAGCAGCCAAAAATTCTTCTGATTCTTCTGGCTATGGGATTTCCTTGCCTTGAGATGGCACATTCCCTAAGACTTTACTGAAAAGTTTTATTTCTCAGTTGAGTATTTAACTCACAATTACCGTGTAGTCAGGCACCAATGCAGACACAAGTAGCTGTACGATCATTATTCCCTTCACCCCCAAGTGTTATACTTGTCACAATACTGTACCCCATTTCTTGGTGGTTTGTGCAGTCCCTGTAATACTAATCCCAATCATGGTGGTTGTTAGATGAGGGTTTTAATTCCTATTTCGTGGCAAGGGGAAAAAAAGGAACAATTGCTCATTGAAAAACCTGTGAGCGTGGTAGACATTTCTTCCCGAGGCTCAGTAACCCCTCGTTGCCTGGTTGTCCCAAACAAGGCCAAAGCCTGCAGCATTTATTGGTCCGCCATGCCGAAACCACACAATACTGATAAAATGTATCGCAGAAGAAATACAAACACCAGAAGGGAATATTTCTGATTCACCTGCAGATTTGGGTAAAATTGACTTTTGGAGATGTCTGACTGGCTACCATATCTCCTAAGAGGTCAGCTTCTCACCCCACTTTGTTAGCTTGTCCCCTCTTTACCTTACGAGAGCATTATACGAGTTTTACAATTCCAATCAATATCACTTTTGGGAGACCCTTTAACCCCCCAGGAATACATATAATAAGTAAACATACCAGGAAGACATTACAAGGCATTACAGAACAGAAAACTTTTATAATGAAGGCAGAGCGAAGGCAGAAGTGACACTTTACAACCCACAAACGACTTCCTGTTTGCTCAACCCATAGAGGACGAGCATGCTTTTTTGCCAGCAATGGCAACAATGAGTTGCACAATGCACCGACCCCTCTGGCTTTGTACAATCATGCAGTTTATGAAAGACAAATATTGTGCCAACCGTCTACATTTTTACCTATTGGATTTGCCAGGCTTAAAAAAGTAATAATGAGTTGTCTATGAGTAAACAATCAGGTGCATGGAGCACATTCCCAATATCAAACCAAGCTTTGTTCACTTTTATTGTTTTATCAGCCATTTTCCAATCACGAGATATAGGCGATTGCTTCCCATATGCCAATATATCTTACTGTGAATTCCTATTGTCTCTCTTATCTATCTCTTCTATAGAAGGACGGTGCCATCTGTGCAGGAATCTTATACAATCAAATAAAGTTATACTAAAATATATTATAAAATAATTTACATGACATAGTTACATATAGTGATAGAAACAAGACAAGAATCTGTCAAATCAACCAATAGAGAAGCAAATTAAAATCTGGATAAATGGAAAACCTGAACCCAAAGCCATAGGTGGATCTGGGGGTGCAAAGTGCTGATGATAAGTTTCTTTTCTCTCTACTCCATCACCCATCATACCAGAATCACAGAACAGAACCCTACAAGCGCTTGTTAATTATCATTCATTTTTATGACTTTGACCCACCAGACCCCAAACAAGTGTGCAGAATCCTCATGCTTAGTTTATTTTCTCTATTCCTTGGCCCACTGTTTCCCAAACATTGTGTGGAACCGTGGTCCAAAATATCGTTCCTCTTGACCCACCATACCAGGAACACTGTTTGGAATCTCACAAGCTCTTGCTTAGTTTACATTTCTACATACCTTGACCTGCCATTCCTTTTGCAGGATCCTGTATGTTCTCGCTTATGTCTTTTCTCTATTCATTAACCCTCCATTCTCTGAACACTGTGCAGAATACTAAAATGATTTTCCCAACTCCTTGACTTGCACTATGTTGATGGCTGTGCAGATTCCTACATTCTGTAGCTAAATATTCGTCCTGTCTGTGCCGTCACTCACCGTACTTTGAATGCCGTGCAGATTGCTAATGTGTTTACCCTACATATTGACCGCACCATACCTCAAATAATGTTCAGAGGGCTACAAGCTCTTCCTAGGCTTATTTTCTTGACCCACTATAACCTGAAAGTTGTGCAGATTCCTTCACCCTCTTGCTAAGGATCTATCCTCTCTACACCTTGACCCACCATACACCAAACGTGCAGATTCCTAACACTCTTTCCAAATATCTTTTCTCTCTATGACTTCACCCACCATATCCCAATTCTGTGCAGAACCCCATCAATCCTATACCAAGCTGAGTTTATGTCTTCTCTACACCCTCACCCAACCATATCCCAAACACACAGAACCCCACCGGTTCTTTACCAAGCTGAGTTTATTTGGTGAACCACCATACCCTGAATGTTGTGCAGATTCTCTTGCTAAGGATCTGTCTTCTCTACACGTTGACCCACCATACTTCAAACATTGTGCATATTCCTATACACTTTTGCCAAGTATCTGTCCTCTCTATGCCTTCACTCACCATATCCTGAATACATGGAATCCCATCAGTCCTATTCCAAGCTGAGTTTTTTTCCTCTTCTCCATGGAACCCCCGCAGATCCCTATATTCTCTTTCTCCTGTATTTACTGCACTCCCTGACCCACCATACCTTGATCCTTGTGCAGCTTCTTATATCCCCTTGCCAAGTATCTGTCTTCTCTACATCTTGACCACCATAACTCCATCTCTATATGGAATCCTACAAGCTCTTGCTAATTATCTTTCTTTTATTACTTCATGACCCACCATACTCCAAACATTGTGCAGATTCCTATACGTTCTTGCTAAGGATCTATCCTCTCTACGCCTTCACCCCCCATATCCCGAACACACAGAACCCCATCAGACCTTTTCCAAGCTGAGTTTATTCCCTCTTCTCCTTGTTCCACCATACCCTAAATGTTGTGCAAAATCCTTCACCCTCTTGCTAAGTATCTGTCCTCTCTATGCCTTGACCCACCAAACGCCAAACATTGTGCAGATTCACCCTCTTGCTAAGTATCTGTCCTCTACACACCTTTCCTGCTTACCTTGATCCCTGTGCAGCTTCTTGCCAAGTATCCGTTCCCTGTACACTTTCACCCACCATATCCCGAACACACATAACTCAGTCCTATTCCTGGTTTAGTTTATTTCCTCCCCATGATCCCTCGTCATACCTGCAGATTTGTATATTTTCTTGCTGCTGTTTTTTCCATACCTGGTGCAGATTCCTCCAGCAACCTCTCCACTCCTTCACCCCCGCAGACCCCCAAGCTTTATTCCCCCATTGACACTTTTAGATCTCATACATTTTTACCATTCAGCTTAATCTTTAAACTTTCTCAGTGTTTTTGAAAACTTCTACCTGCAAGGCATTGAAAAAAAAAAGCTACAAAATCCACTTCCTCCTCCAACCAAGCAGAGAAAAGCATTGGTAGAATTGTCTTACCTGGTTGTGCGTCCCTTTGGTGGGTCCTGTGGAATGTGGGGACAGACAGGTGAGCTGCCTCCGCCTCCTTCTTCTCTCTATGTAGAAGTCTGCCCAGGTCTGCTCTCCCCCTCTGGATCCTGCACACACCCCTGATTACTCAATTCACTTCCTTATCTCATGTACAAGAATGTGAGCAAAAAAAGGCAGCACTGCCATCTAACAAGGAAACACTGCAATGAGCCAGATCGCTCTGGAAACAAGAGCTTTAAATAAATTGAATGACTTCTTTTTTTTTCTCACTCCTTGTTGTTGTCTCACTTTGAATCATTTACATGTCAAGGAAACCGCTGAAAAGAACAGCAGAGCGCTCATGTATTAAAAGGTACAAAGGAGCCGCTGGAACACAGTGCTTATTTTTTAATATTAGAAAATCAGAGACTGTGCCTAGGCTAGGATTATGTCATCAGTCTGCTGCAGGCAGAAGGAAGCATTTTCTCAGTCTCTTCTTCATTAAGTAATCAGATTGCAACATTGTAACTTTAGAAGAGGAAGTATTAGGCTATGTTTAGACCAAAGGTGAGGTTGTAGGGCAGTTATGGCTTCCTAATGACAGTGATCTGTTGCTGCAGAAGACCCATAGAGAATGAATGGGGTTACAGTGAGCAGTACTAGTCAAAGCTGCCCTCCACAACTCCAACATATTACGTAGCGCTGTACATTAAATAGAGGTTGCAAATGACAGACATATACCGACAGTGACACAGGAGGACCCTGCCCTGAAGAGCTTGCAATCTAGGAGGTGGGGGAATTAACACAAAATAGGAGGGAGATATGGAGTGATAGGAAGTAGTGAGAGTTTTAAAAGACAGAAGAAGATGGGTAGGTAAGTTTCACCCACAAAACCACACTAACTGAATCTATACCGCTAAAGGGTATTATGTTCCACTGACCTCACCCCTTACTGGAAGCCTCAGGACTATAATGAAGGTCCCATGCAAACACCTACAGAGCTTTATAAACACAAGAGAGCTGCAGGAGCTCCCTCTAGTGGCTATTCCTAACTTTACAGAAGGTAAATACCCTCTCTGCTGGGATAAGATCATGTAGGATAACCTTTTTAATAAAAGTCTACAGAATGTAAAAAAAAAAAAAAACAGAAAAATCAGATGATAGGGTGATACCTTCAATATGAACTTGACACATGCAGTTCATTTTTCTGCCACTAGATGTCCTCAGTAAATGTCATTAAAGGGATTATGCTGGGAGTCATGGACCCGCCCCTGAGGAGTTCTTACTATAAAATCCTGCACTCATAGTGTAATGATACCCAGCATGTCGGCACCCTTCTCGGCATTATCAAGAACGCCCCACTGCTAGTATAAGATGGGCCTCCTGTGACTGGCCTGAAAGCTATCTGGGAAGAGGTCAAAGGAAAGCATACAATATACATGTGTGGCCTCAAAGTGTGAGTGGGGGGTGGAGGACCTCTAGGTGAAGGTGGAGGTTGGTGATTTTTTTAGGATTTTATGCGCCCCACATCTTGACCAGGTTAATCTTTCCAAGGAGCAGCAGGTTCAACTTTTTCCCATTCCATACAGCTCTGTGCTAGCATACGCCATTCCCCGGGCTACCCACTGTTCACCATAGAGATTAATGGTGACCTAGAAGCAAGCATTAATGGTAAGGACACCACAGGAGAACATACATCATAGCTTCAGATCCCTATGCTCGGCCAAAAGTTTTAAGACATCCGACCCTCACACTTATATGACATCCCAAACCAAAACCATGACCATTATTTGGAAATTTTAGCTAAAACAGCCCCCACTCTACTGGGAATGCCTTCTACAAGTTTTGCAGTCTGTCCAGGAACTGAAAGTCCTGAAGAGAAGATCTGGTTTATGGTTGGTGTTCCAATTTATCCCAATGGTGTCCAGTGGGGTTGAGGTCAGGAATCTGTTGAGTTCCTACACACCAAACTGGACCCCATGTCTTCATGGAGGAAAGGGACTTCAAGGGTGTTCATTTACTGACAGCATGTTAGATGTGATGGCCAAGTATCCAAAAATGAGTCCAGGGTACCATCGATAAGTGTAGGTCATGTAGCGCGGCTCTTCTTCCCACCATTGATGGTGGGCTTGGTGACACCATATGGAGTGGAGATGATTCAGAAGAACAAACCTAAGTGACACCAATGGGCAGCTACGGCCATACAAGTGACTCCTCTGATCCTTGCACTGGAAGTCTCGAGGTATTTCTTCAAGTATTGCTCCCGCTGGTAAATGGTGTGTTGATGGTGGTAATGAATGCGCCGTGGAGTATTTTATAAAGTGTAATATATTTAATTGCAGGTGTGGAGCTGCCGTTCCATGCGCAGTGTATATATTATATTGATTGTTGGCAGATGGCATAATTAGGATTTCGTTCTATTCTGAGGTTTGTGCTGTGAGAAGTACACTTATGTCTATATTTTTATTTTCAGTTTCATTGTCTGAAGATTGTGTGTTGGCTCAAACTAATAAAATATAACTACAAGTTATTAAATTATTTCGCTGTTCATAGATCTAAAAGGCAAAAATTCAGATTTGAAGAGGAAGCTCTCAATGAACAACAATGCTCAGATCACTGTGATGCTGTGAATGGGTTTTTGAGGCTGTGGGTGATCCAGCAAACCTGGAATGGATCTCGTTCAGGATTGGAACCCTTCACCAACTAACAGCAAATCTTTTTTAGGAAAACCATTCCAGGTTTGCAGGATCACCCAGGTTCTCCCATGAGAGTCTAACTCCTCCAAGTCTTGGTGGCTCAGGGTGTCAGGGTGAAAGATATAAATTCATCCTTCAGAAGATTTTGTATCATTGGTCACGTGACTGAAATTTCCCCGGATTTTCTCCTGACGCGTTAGATGTCTCCGCCCTGGTTACCTTGAGATATTCATTTATGTGAATATTTTCATCTCTTTGTATTCCGCCTGAGAAATGTTGCTATGCAGAGAGATAAATTCCGACATTCCCATCACATTCACAATATTTGGTCATTCATCTCAGTGAAAAGAAACATTTTAGTTTCCATGGGATTTCTATTAATATTCACCCAACATTACCCGTCCAGTACCCCCAACTCCACCCCTCCTGTAACCCTAAACCTAACATTCACCCAACACTAACCCT
>NC_092861.1:1493984-1495234 GCF_032062135.1 Pyxicephalus adspersus
TACCCGTGACCCTAAACTTAACATTCACACAACATTAACCCTACAGTACCCCAAGACTAACCCTTCCTGTAACCCTAAACTTAACATTCACCCAATATAACCTTCCAGTACCCCAACATTAACACTCCCTGTAACCCTGAACCCAACATTCACCCAACATTACCCATCCACTACCCAAAGACTAACCCTACCCGTGACCCTAAACTTAACATTCACACAACATTAACCCTACAGTACCCCAAGACTAACCCTTCCTGTAACCCTAAATCTAACATTCACCCAACACTAACCCTACAGTATCCCAAGAATACCTTTTCCTGTAACCCTGAACCCAACATTCACCCAACACTAACCACCCAGTACCCCAAGACTAACCCTTCCTCTAACCCTGAACCTAACATTCACCCAACACTAACCCTACTGGTAACCCCAACTTTTGCCCTTTCTTTAAACCTGACCTTTACCATACATTCCCCTAACTCCAAGCTTTCTTTGAGTCCCAATAATAAGTATGTAACCCTTCTTTTCATCAGTCCAAGCCTCCATGTTACCCCCATATCCTATTATAACCTAACACCAACCCTCCCCATAACCCCAATACTGACATACTACCTTCACCCCAACCCTCCGGTATCAATAAAGATATCTCTATAAACCAAACCCTAACCCTTCCTTTATTAATATTCCATTATTATTATTATTATTCTATTATTATTATTCCATTATTATTCTATTATTATTATTCCATTATTATTATTAGTCCATTAATATTCAGTAGGGTTAGGGGTCCAGACTTTGCATTCACATAAACCCACATTGCTGTAAAATGTAATCATTCCTGTAAACCCCTCTTTATCTTCGCCAACACAACGTCAATCTCTATGTACTCCTTACAATTTACACAAGAGGCTCTATTTATAAATGATTCCCTTTTCTTTTCGCTCATAAAATTCATTTCATTCCCATTGTGACAGCTGTGCATTTTTGATGATTGGCCACTAGGTGGCAGAACGAGTCATTGTTTTAATAGGAGACCTGCAGGGAGATACGACCATAGAATTCACCACCAGCGAATTAACTGGGGGATCATTTATAAATAGAGCTCAAACTTATCTATTTTCTTCATCTTTTCTTTTATTTTGTTTTTTGCAAAGTGTCAAATGATGAATAAAGCTGTGAATGTCCGCTTTAGATTTTATTGCCCCACAGATCACACTTACATCACCTCCTATTAATCATTTGTTTTATTT
>NC_092861.1:1495944-1532338 GCF_032062135.1 Pyxicephalus adspersus
ATTTCCAGGCGGGGGTCCCTTTATAGGAGATGATGTCATATAAATGTGAATATCCCAGAATGAGCAGATCTTTATAATGATGTCATAATATGCTGCAGCAAATTTTAGGATTGACAGTGGGCGTGTCCAGGGGGGGTTGTATCCTGCAGCGTGAGCCCCTATTGGTCCTTCCTGAGAACGATGATGTCACCGACAGCCAATAGAGAAATTCTCTATTATAGCAAGCCAGGTCTGAGGATTAACTCTTCGGGCACATGGCTCGCCTATTGATCACATGGTCACATGAAAATGCTGGTCGTCTGGCTGTTATGGCGTGATATAAAATGAGTGTAGATGTCAGGCAGGGACCGGGGGTAAATAGAGGGGTTTGGTTTTAGAACACAATATTTGGCTACATTCTTCTGAAATTCGTAAAATTTTGATCACTAGAATTGCTTGAAAATTAGGAGATTTTTAAGCAATTGTAGAAAATATTGAAGTCAATGGAGAATGGGAAATTAACCATTTATTTGCCAGCAGTGCAGGGTGGGGCTGGGGGTTCTCTGAGGAGATCCTTTGTGCTCCAGTAACCCTTTAAGCTTCAGTTGTGCTGCAGTGAGATTTATACTTCATTGACCCTATGTGCCACCTGTGCTTCAGTGACCTTGCCCATACTCCAATGAGCTCCAGTGACCCCATACTCCAGTAATCCTTTCTGCTCCCATCACCCCATACTCCAATGATCCCCCTGCTTCTGTCACCCTATACTGAAGTGATCCTTTGTGCTCCAATGATCTCATACTTCATTGATTCCTTCTGGTCCATAAATTCTAGAGATCGTTTGTGCTTTAATGACCTCATACTCCAGGGATCCTTTGCACCCTAAAGACCTCATATTCCAAGGATCCTTTGTGCTCCAATAACCTCATACTCCAGTGATTCATTGTGGTCCAAATTATCTAGTGATCCTTTGTGCTTTATTGACCCCATATTCCAGGGATCCTTTGCACTCCTATGACCTTATACTCCAGGGATCCTTTGTGCTCCAATGATCCTATACTCCAGCAATCCCTTTGCGCTCCAATGATCTCATACTCCAGCAATCCCTGTGTGCTCCAATGATCTCATACTCCAGTGATACCTTGTTTTCTAGTGAACTTTTGTGCTCCAGTGACCTCATACTCCAGTGATTCCTTCTGGTCCAATAATTCTAGAGATCCTTTGTGCTTTAATGACCTCATAATCCAGGGATCCTTTGCACTCCAATGACCCCATATTCCAAGGATCCTTTGTGCTCCAATGACCTCATACTCCAGTGATTCTTTGTGGTCCAATTAATCTAGGGATCCTTTGTGCTTTATTGACCTCATACTCCAGGGATCCTTTGTGCTCCAATGACCCCAAATTCCAAGGATCCTTTGTGCTCCAATGACCCCATATTCCAAGGATCCTTTGTGCTCCAATGACCCTATACTCCAGCGATCCCTTTGCACTCCAATGATGCTATACTCCAGCAATCCCTGTGTGCTCCAATGATCCCATACTCCAGCGATACCTTCTTTTCTAGTGAACCTTTGTGCTCCAGTGACCAAGTGGCAACCTTTTGACACTTTTTTGTTCCAGTGAGTTCTGTTCTCATGTGACCCTTTATGATCCGGTTACCCTGTTCATCACTGACCCTGTATGCTCTAATGATCTCATACTCCAGTGGCCCTGTATTTTAGTGAAAGCAAAATGGTATTTTTGATCCAATTTTTATGAAATGTAAATGAAATCATATCTTTGCAAAACTTTACAAAAACAAATTTTCCTTGTTTTGCTTATTCCTGATCAACAATATATCTCTTGGCATTGTATAAAGTAAAAGACATAACAAAGGAAGGTAATAAATATTCGAAGCCGATATTCATAAGTAAAAAGGGAAAAAAAAGGTCCTTAGTGCCACTGAAAGCGGAGAACAAATCTGCATTACCCAATAGATGGTCATGGTTGCTGGAGGTTGTCCATGGCACTGAATGCTCAGAACATCCCAATACATGGCCACCATCAAGGGTGGTGAATATTCAGAACACATCTGTATTCCCTAATACTCAGGGGCTGCCAAAGGTACTGAAAGTGCTGAACACATGGCCCAATTGATGGCCACTGTCCATGGTGCTGAACACTTCTTCCTTCTCTAACATACAGGTACTGTCCATGATTCTGAGTGCACAGGGGTATAACTGATGTTATAATGAAATATGAGCCCAGGCAATTTAATCACTTACCCCTAGGGGGAGTGTCCATGATGGCCAGGGCTCACAGGAAGTGGGTTGAAAGACAATGTGATTTAGCCCAACAAATGGTTGGTGGATTTGGTGAGTTGCTGGGAGGTAGCACCTAAGGGTAGGTCAGCATTGCAAGAAAGATTGTATAAATAATATTAAACAACCAATTTTTATTTAATGATAGAAAGTTTCAGCTCCCTGCTAATGACATCAGACTCCTAGCAGCTGCTGGAGTTCTGTTCTCTCAGATTTCCAGTACAAACTCTACAAATGTACAGAATGGAGAGATCCATAACAGACACCGGAAACAATATGATTCCGAGCCAAGGGAACAGCACACAGCCTGAATCATGCATGATCTCATCTCAGAATGAATAATGAGTGAATCTGGAAATGCTTCAGTGAATGGCGAACATGGAGCACTGAACCTCTGACCACAGCGCCTGCTGCAACGAACCTGAAGGGGTAACAAACCAATATGATTATCTGTTATCTTATTACTAGTGAACATGCAAATCCATTGGTGTTATGTTTTATGTTATTAAAGCCAAAAAATATTAAAAAGTAATTTTCACAGCAGTACTTATATGCACTTTGGTGTATATGTTCAGACTTCTGGATGGAGTGGTGTCCAGAGTCTCCCAAGCCAAAACAAATGAGCCTACTTCCTGGGGGTCAATTATCATGCTGGTGTACTCCTGGACACATCACGAGGCTCTCAGTACTCCTGGACACATCATGAGGCTCTCAGTACTCCTGTTCACACATAATGGAGCTCTTAGTACTCCTGTTCACACATAATGGAGCTCTTAGTACTCCAGGAGTACTGAGGCCTCATGATGTGTCCAGGAGTACCGAGTTTTGTTTATTAAATTTACCATTAATCAATTCTGAATATTGCAATATGATCATTGAAAAGTGATCAATGCTGAGTACAGAACCTCCAGGCGGATTTCCATCTCTGGCGGGTGAATAACACCTCCATGCTCATCTCCAGGGCGCTTTTCACCCATTTAACCACCCGTGAATGGCAGTGTGTGCTGATGCAATCAATTAATTTTCTGATTGCCGTTGACATTTCGATTGATCAGAGTTGATCTGTGTATGGCCAACAACATAAGATCAACAGGTCTATTCATAAACATTTTCACCCAAGATTCACCCAACTGTTATCCAATGTGTACACATCGTCTACATTGGATTCAACATTTGTATTAAATAACAAATACATTTCCCTTATACAAAATAAAAATGATGTGGAATTTGGGTAAAATTTGGGTGAATCGTGGGTGAAAACAATTATTTAAAGGATTTCAAGTGTTTATGAATGGCAGTGTGGAATTCCTTGGTGATACATTAGGTTCTATTTATAACGCAGTGAATCTGACATTCACCAAAACAATGCCTGGTCCGTGAGTTTCAAAGAGATTGATTATCCACCAGGGAATGTTTTGATGAATGTCAGATTCACTGCGTTATAAATAGATTGCAGTGCATTTCTGGGGTGGGTAGAGGGGCATTTATTGTTCATTGCATGATGCCAGGGTGATGTATTGATCAGGACTATAAGGGTTACCTTGTCTGCAGACCAAAGTACACTAACCAGTGGCAACCAATCAGAAATCTCCTCTGAGCTGATCGGTTGGTTGCGATTGGTTAGCACACTTTGCCCATTTTTTGTGATTATATGTCAAGGTTTAGGGACCCCCCCCCCTTTCCAGGGTGCGACTGGCAGGGGGTGCAGGTTGCTGTGCATTGGGGGCCCATTTTAGTCTACGGCTGGAGAACCACAAGTCCCAGCATGCTGTATGATGCAGGAGTTATAGATTGCCGGGGCCACAGGTCACATGTTCCCAGCCTATGACATCATCCCCCCAGGAGTTGTCTGAGTGCTATGATGTCATCGCTGGAAACACCCAATCCCGGTCAGAGCGCCAGCTGGGTTCTGAATTGCCCAGGTAGGTGATTTCTGGTGATGTAACTACCGGGGAAGCTGCCCCGCCTTCTTGCCCTCCCCCCATGCCAAGCAGCGCAGCCTCATATGACCCCCTCAAGCATTGGCCCGCTGCCACTTACCTCTGTTCTGTGCCGGAGGTGAGTTGTGCGAGGTCACATGACCTATGAGAAGCCTCGGGGGCAGGACAGAGTAAAAGAAGCCCCGCCATTGGAGGAAATTATTTGTGAATCGTTGTGGGAGGAAGGGGAATTTTAGTGACCCCTGGTGGATGGGCCGCCAGCCATGGGGGTCACCACAGCTGCCATGAAAGTTTTTGTTCAATCACTTCCTGTTATAGAGGTGACAACGCTCTGTCCCTTCTTTAAATTCCTTTCATGCATTGTCACCCTAAGGAAACCCGACCTGGGAAATGCCATCACTGGGGTGCATACAGACAGGAAGTGGCTGAAAGGGTGAATATTGGAAAAAAGGGTTACTAAGAAAAGGTTCTTGGGTGAACATTTTTTTTAAATTGAGTGAATGTTCCTTTAAATTTGCTGGACGATCTTTGAACTTGGGTGAGCATTCTTTGAAGATGGGTGAATGTTCTTTGGAACTGGATGAACAGGTCGAACCCCAATAAAATCTACAGTAGGTGAATTTTAAAAGGGTCTATGTTTTCCACCCAGAGTGAATGTTCTTTGGTTATTTTCCCTTGGGAATAAATGACATAAATACATAAGTTAATTTTTCTCCCATCAGTGGGATTTGGCTTATAAACATCAGGTTCATCCAATTCAAAGAATGTTCACCCAACTTCACAGAACATTCACCAAACCCAGACACATTCACCCATTTCTAGGCAAAAAAAAAAATATTTCTCTAAATATTGTTACATTCACCTGTTCAAAAACCTTGTCCAGGGCAGCCAATAAAATTGCAGCAGTGGTGAGGGTAGAACCTGATTGGTGGGTATGGGCAGCACATTCACCCAGATATACGCGGTGACACTGCCTGCATTCTGATGAATAATGGATCTGCTGCCGGCACAGCCCAGATTCCCCAGACACAATGCGTCTGTAAGACGGCCACAGAGCCGGCATTGTCATAATCCCTCATCACTTCTCCTCCGCCTCTGATGTTGGCATAAACACCAGATGCCAACGCCTGGCACTGCCTGGCACTCCGAGGGGAAGGAGAACAATAATACGGGTGAATGTTAACAGATTAGGTCCCCAGTGTGCCAATCCGACCCTTCGCTCTTATCACCTATAACATGTTCATTGTATTTCAAAACTCATCCTGCCATAAAGGTTCTTGTTCAGGCACTTCCTGTTCTGGTGACAACGCCCCATTTCTTTCTTCAGTTTGCGCTTGTGTGTTGTCACGCTGTCACATTAGATTGCAATGATCAGGTGAGCGTTAGGCCATGTAGGTCATCCCTAGGGGGCGATGGTGAGCAGGTCTCAGTGCAGAAGGAACTCTCAGCATGTGCACTGCTAACACGGGTCAGCTAAGTAATGGAGATCTCAGCAGGACCAATTATGGGCAGATGTGATTCACTGCTCGTTATTCCCAGCGAGACGTCTGACTGTCTATAGTCCTTGAAGTGGACCTGTCATCAGATTTTCTCAAACTTGCATCCCCTGCAGCTGATTTGAAGCTACTTCCCGTCTATAAATTCCTCGGTGATGGCTGCATGGCATTTCTCATGATGGTGACAACAGTAGACTATACCTGTGTAATGATGGGCCATCATTGAAAGCCCATGTGACAGGGTGACAACGCAGGAGAANAATTGAGAGGCAAGAATTGAGCGTTGTCACCCTATAACAGGAAGTGCCCAGACTAAGTATGGATTATTTTTATGAAAGCTGAAGATTGAAAAGTATTTTCATGTTTGTGGGTGGGTAGCCCCAAAGGTGAACAACCTGAAATGTGTGAGCAGTGCAGCAAGCAGGTTCATTCTTCTCTGAGCAGTGAACTAAAATCTGATTGGCCGTTGGCAATTACTGTATATCATTATAGACACATTTGTTAGCTCCGACTATATACATATACAATCATTAAACAAAGCCTCTGATCTCTCCCTCTCCACAGGTGACATACCTCATTCTGCAGACCTCGCAGACAACCAATCAACAACCTCAGCAATATGACACTAGCAGGTAAGTACTCCACCCCCCCAGAAATGGTGGACATGGCTAACTTCCTAAAGGACCCCACCTTTAAGGGGCGGGGAAATATAAGCAAGATCTGTGCTGCACTAAAGGACAAATTCACATTTCCCAAGTTCATAGATTTATCTGATGGGCGTGTACATAGTCATACGCAAATGAACATGTAAATCTGTGTTTGTATAGCATCCTCGGGGGCGGGTCATATGTCACTCTTACTTAGCTTTGTGACCGTAACGGATGTTCTAACGGAAATTTCCCAACATTTCCTCCCACAGCCTACAAAGAGAAGATGAAAGAGCTCCCCCTGGTGTCACTCTTCTGTTCCTGTTTTTTCTCTGATCCCTCCAAGAAACAGACCTACAAATATGACGGTAAGGACATCCTCTGACCGTGACATTGTCTTTTCCATTAATATCTTGGTGTCATGCCTCCCAATATACAGGTGCCCCTCTTATGGCAACTAATATGGAGTTGCCCCACTGTAACATCCTTCACTGTCCTGAAAATGCTTTCCAGAAGATTTTGGGTGGTATCTACGGGAATTTGCCCCCTATTAGTGAGGTCAGGCACTGATTGGAGGAGAAGAGCTGGCCCATCATTTCAATTCACCCCAATGGAGATCAGTGGGGTGAGGTCAGGGCTCTGTGCACTACACTTGAGGTCCTCCAAACTGGTGACCCCATGTGTTTATGCAGATGGCTTTGTACCCCAGGGCATAGTTTTGGGTGGGGGACAGAAAAGGGTCTTCAATGGCTTCAATGGCAACCTACTGAATCCTTACATTTTCTATTCTCCCCCCCAGCAGATACAGTGGACCTCACGTGGTGTGTCATCTCCGACATGGAAGTCATAGAGTTAAACAAACGAACTTCTGGCCAAGCCTTCGAGGTCATCCTGAAGCCACCCAGCTTCGATGTGGTCCCAGAGTTCAATGCCTCATTGCCTCAACGCCGGGACCCCTCATTAGAGGAGATCCAAAAAAAACTTGAAGCTGCTGAAGAAAGACGTAAGGTAAATGAGAGCGGGGTCAGGGGTTCTGGGCGTAGGTTGGGGTTGGTCAAGATCAAGATTCACAGACTCCCGGTAACAGAAAGATTTAGATTCTAGAGTTCTTTCTTTTTTACAATTCTCTTAATACCAGTTTATTTGGTAGCACTTTACAGGAATAACACCAGTCCCCGCCCCAGAGGAGCTTACTGCACCATCTAATTTCCCTGGCACAGTCATGAAGACACAAACAACTGTTATTATTAGTCCCTGCCCCAGAGGGGCTTACTCTCTTATTTTCTATCACAGTTATGAGGACAAAAAAAACATTATTACTAGTCCCCACCCCAGAGGAGTTTACTATGCCATCTAATTACCCTGTCAAATTTAAGAAGACATCAACAGCTATTAACAACAGTCCTCCCTCACCCCAGTGGAGCTTTCTGTATCATCTTTATTTCCTATCACAGTTAGGAAGACACAAACAACCAATAGCACCAGCAAGCACCCCAGAGGAGCTCACTATCTAATGTTTCCATTAGTCATGATAACACAAACAACTAATACCACCAGTCCCCACCCTAGAGGAGCCTACTGTACCATTTAATTGCCCTGTTACATTCATGAAAACACAAACACCCATTACCACCAGTCCCCACCCCAGAGGAGCTCACTATCTATTTTTTTTCCATACACAGTCATGAAGACACAATTTATAACACCTGTCCCCGCCCCAGAGGAGCTTACTGTACCATTTAAGTCCCCGCCATAGAGGAGCTTATTATGTCATTTCACAATTACAGTTATAAAAACACAGATTCTTACCCTGTTTCAATGCAGATTTATTGATCTATCACCAGACAGTAGAAGGGAACAGAAAAATACCAACTCAAACATGCTTAAACTGCTGCAAAATTTTGGATTTTTGACCACCATGACCATTAGTTTTTTGGCCCCTCCATCTTATATGTAGATCTTCACCAGACTGGTATACCACTGGGCAGTACGTCAACCTAGAAATTAATGATAGCCAATCAGAACACAATAGTCCTGCCTTCTCCTGGCCATGAGATACCTGGATGAGGTCACATGATTGATCAACATGGTCAGGATTGGTCAAACATTTGACCTGGTATCACCTAAGCGGGGGAGGTCTCCCAAGGGTGATTGGATACTCATCCTCTCTCCTCTTCTTTTAGTGTCAGGAAGCCGAACTCCTCAAACACCTGGCAGAGAAGAGGGAACACGAGCGGGAAGTCATCCAGAAAGCCATCGAGGAGAACAACAACTTTAGCAAAATGGCCAAAGAGAAGCTAACGCAGAAAATGGAAGTCAACAAGGAGAACAGGGAGGCCCATCTAGCCGCTATGCTCGAGCGTCTGCAGGAGAAGGTTAGTTAAAGGTTAGTTAAAGTGGAACCTCACACTTCTTAACTTTTCTTCCTATCATTCTGTGAACTGTTGTATGTGCTGTACCTGTAGTGGTCACCTCCGGTATTAAACGCTGATGTTGTGCACGGTGGTTGCAAACAGGAAGCCAGCCGTGACTGATGACTGAGTAGCTGAGAAAGGCTACAAAATGTAAAAAAATGGTGAATCCAATTGTTTAAACTCAGAGCTTCAGCATATTTTTATGTGTTACATTTTGAGCATGGTAATACTTTTTCTGACCACTAGAGGGAGCAGTTACAAATCCAACCATGAAATATAATAATTAAAATATGACCGAAAGATTTGTATGTTACAATTGTGATGCCTAATGCTCGCTGTGCTCTAACCGTCGGCGACTTTGTCTTCTCTGCAGGATAAACACGCGGAAGAAGTTAGGAAAAATAAAGAAATGAAGGAAGAAGCTTCCAGGTAGAAGGTGGTGGCTTTAAACAATTTGGACTGAGGACTCCACGGGGTGCCTGAACTGCCCAGCACAATATTAAGCAACCGGGACTCTCTTTTATTGCTTTTTCTTTGTTTTGTGAATGTTGAAGAGATGACCGGCAAACGTCGCCTTTTTTTTCGGAAAAGCTAAGGGAAGGGTATTTTTTGGGAGGAGGTAACGGGAGGGGCCGACCATCTTATCCGCAAAGAATCGTACCCTACCGATCCGGGCTCCGATGTCTCACCATCGTGTCACCACGCCATGCCATACTTGTACTAAAACAAATACCGGTCGATAAGCCAGCTTGCCGCCATGGGGGGAGGGGCCGCAGATGGCGGTTTCCTGCTGCCGCAGAGCACACAAGTTAACCGTTCTCTTTACCTTGCTCTAGGGAAGGCTGTTTAATGGCACTGATTTTATATGTCTACCATTGTATTGTCAATACATATTGAATTTCCCGTTTATCTCTCTGCGTGTCATTATTTACCTAATTGATAAAGAGAAAATTTATTATAAATCACTTTTCAGAAGTCAAGATAACAAGAAAGCAGAAAAGACTCTATGGAAGCTGTGGCATCTCTGCAGAGATCTGTTACGTCCCCTGTGAGCCAGAGCTAGAGCTCTCCAATCAGCAAAGCTCACACTTTCAGCTGATTGGAGATCTCTAGCTCTGACTCAAAAGGGGGCGTGTCAGAGTTCTGCAGAGAGACCACCCAGTGAAGTCCAAACTCCCCCTAGTGGTGTCACTGATTTAGGATGTGCTGAAATGATTTACAGAACTCAAATTATCACTAGACGTTGTCACCAGAAAAGGAAGAGAGGTGAAATCGTCCAATGGGGACAGCTGTCTGAAGGAGGAGGATTTTATTCACTTTCTATTCATTCCCTTTCACTTCCTGTTGTATGTCCAGGACAGGAAGTGATGGACACACCACAACTCCACCACTAGTGTGAACCTAGCAATAATCACAGCACACACAGGTATCGTCTTGTATTGCAGCCAGGGGTGCAGGCAGCGTGTAGACACCTGAAAACCAGAGAAGAGAAATTTTTATAGAAAATACCTGGAGACAGGAGTCAATATGAAGTGTGGAGGAGACGCCTATCATGAATACTGAGAATAATACCACAAATCCCTATAAAGAAAAGTTATTCCAGATGTCAGATAAAAGGCATCACAAGGTCGGAGAATGTGATTTCCATGTGGTATAAATGTGCCAAATACTCCAATATAAACCTAATAAACCATGAATGTATCCAGCAGCCTCATACAATGCAATACATACACATAGAGAATAATGGGAAATCACACTGACAGTGAGCGCCATCTGGTGGTCACTTCATGAATTGGCATCACCTCCTAAATTGTGTTCACCTGAATTCGGGGTTAAAATCCTTCTTAGATAAGGAATTGCTCAGGGGTACAGAGGACGTTGTCACCTAATAAGACATTTGTGTGGTTAGACTTTGGATGTACCCTTCCTTTAAATTGCCACATGCTTGTTCCAGGGAACTGAACGCCAAGACAATATCAATAAAATACATTTCTGCTCCTCTTTATTATTAGGAACTTAACTTAAATTTTTTGGAAGTAGTGTTAATTGCCTATATGTGATTGGCAGTTGATTTACAGCAGAGCCTAAACTAGGAAAAGGAAAAGCAGCAAAACCAGCTAATCATTCATGCTGCGTGCTGATAGAAGGAGAGAGCAAAGAGATGAAGTTATCAGTTTGCTGCTTCTTCTTCACCAGTCCAATCATATTCTAGAGGAAGGAAGAAGAACTGAAAATGGTGATAAAGTGCAGCAGAGAAAAATGAGAAGCAGCCAAAGTGGTGACTACTAACACTACGCCCCACTCCCACTCTGCCAGTGTTATGACTCCCATACATCCCTGCATTTCATTGGGTACACAGCAGGGAGTCGCTGCAGGAAATGAATGAAACCGAAAAGGGCACCGAATCAAAGGGACAATTTATAGATGGTTGGCAATGGCAATACCATCCCAGCACAGTAAGTGGCACCTGAAGATCCCCATTAGTCCAGTAGGTGGAGCCATACAGAGAAGTGCAATAGGCTCTGCAGCCATTGCAAGGCAGGAGAGAACATACTCCATGCAGTATTTTTACTATATAGAGAACTACAAATCCCATCTTCCCAGCAGATGCAGCAAAGACGTCTGTTGGGCCCAAAGAGTATTTAATGGAAATAAATTGCTTCCTAATCCTCTGTGCTACATTTTCTGCATGACGCTCTACCTGTGTGTCCCCACAATGTGTTTCCTGTGACCCCCCAATCCTCCATAGCATTCAGAATAAAAATTTGATGTTTTTTCCATGTGCAGCATGCTAGAAACTTCATGCCGTATTGAATTCCATTCCCAGCCCTCTATGGTACCAACTGGAGTTACATGACCACCGGCCCGATTGCATGGAAGCTTCGGAGCTGCAGGTGATTGGGTGGGTCGCAGACACTGAGTACTCAATGGAGAGATTCACCCTCTATCTCAAAGGAAAGAAAGCGTCAGAAATCCAGAATTTCCAATTTTTGAGAAATGTTCCAATAGGGACAACAGAGGGGTCATTGCAATACTTTTCACACATTTCCTGCTCCACCCAAAACTTGAAAAAATAAATAAATTCACTTTATTTCTGCAAGTCTTCCAGTATATACCAGCCCCGGCCCTCCGGCCCCCTGGCCCCCCAACCCTCGGGTCTATATATACACATGTGAAGAGGATGCTCTCACCATGAATTCTATATAAAGGGCCCTCATTTACATCTCTGGATGTGACTCCCCCGGCTGTGGTGACTCACTGTGTGATATATGGAACACCGCTGTGCAGAAATGCAGTGAATGTGATAAATGGTGATATTTTATGTCTCTTTATTGCTCCTTTTCCCTCTTTATGTTTGTACATCTTTACAGTCTGTGGATGCCCCATGGCTTCGATCAAACCTCCGACTGGGGTAACATACACAATATACAAGGAGGTCTTTATTTATAAATGTTCACCCTGACAATTCGCTGTATATTCATTCATAATATTCACTTACACAGAAATTATTTCCTATTGTGACAGCTGTGCACTTTGCAGATTGGCCACTAGGTGGCAGAACAGGTTATTGTTTTTATTAGGAATTGAAAGGATTCACCTAGAGAGAATAATTTATAAATAGAGCCCAAGATGGTATCAATGTTATCATATAATTAGAGCCCAAGATATGGCTGCACAGTGCTCAGACACAGCTTTACAGGCTGCCATCTCCTGGAAGGGTCCAAATCATATCGGGGCCCATAACTGATGTCTTGGTGTGTGGGTGAATGTGCATGTGATAAATAATGTTTCATGTGTCAAAGCAACCCAGTCTAATGCATGAGCTGCCAATACACCAAAAAAAAAGCAGTGAATGTGACATTCCCTGGAATGAGAATCTAGCAGGCTCATGGGCTCTATTCATAAATTATTCCCCTGAAATTCACTAACATGCGGTCGAATTTCTTTAAACTTTTCATTTCAGTTCCTACTCAATCAATGACTCAATCTGCCACCTAGTGGCAAATTTCAAAAGTGCACCACTGTTACAATAGGACAGGTGGGGTCAAACTCAAATTCACAGAGGGCCAACATTAAAATCTTAGACAAAGTCGTGGGCCAACCTTGAAATTTATTGAAAAATTTGAAGAAGTTTTTTCTTCTCATTGGATATAAAACCTTGATGTGATCACGACCGCCATCACTTGGATAACAGCAGGCTACGCACAGCCTATGACACCGCTATATGACACAAGGCCATGGGTCGCCAAGAAGCCCCTGTAACTCCAAAAACCTCCTGGCACCCCGCATGTGTAGCCGACGCGCAGCAAATGCGGGGCTAAATGTTATGAGTGGCCCACCGCTGGAACTCCCTCTTCATTGAAATAATGCCCCTTCTACAATTCCCAGCATTACTTGCATTTATAAAACAATGCGGGGCCACACATGGGCAGAGGGCCCGCTGGTCTAGATGCCGGGAATTGTAGTAGCGGCTATTTCAATGCAGCGGCGGGCCAGCTGTAGTTCATATTTAGGATTCCTTGGGGGGGCCAAAAAAAAGGACGCTGGGGGCCAGAGTTTGACACCCCTGCAATAGGAAATGCTGTATGTGTAAATGAAACGATGGGTGAATCTAAAGCAAGCAGACAGGAATCATTTATAAATGGAGCCCGTTGTGTTGTACCCATAATTCCATTCCCCCCAGCTTTAATGAATTCAAAAAATTGTGAAGATACAACATGGAGGGTGCTGTTTTAAAAGCAAGTGCACGTAGGAGCCCTGAATTGAAAATGCTATTAGGGGACCTACGGGGCCACTTATATAGCAAAGAGCATTGGAGTGGGGCCCCTAAATTTATACCTATCAGAAAACTATAACTGTCATTTTATTGTACCCTGTCTGCTTCCATTCTCTGAAGCCCAATTTCTCTGGAATGGGGAGGTGTAGGAAACCCAAAATGAAGGTGTAAGTGGGGGACACTTGTGGGTAACATCCCCTGAAATTTCACCAATATGGCGTCATCAGAACATAAAAAATTCCACCCCTCAAATTGCTCTGCATAATACACGTAACTGCCCGCTTCTCTTTTCTGAACTCTCTTGATTAGAGAGCCCCCTGGTGGACATCCTGCATATAAATCTGTAAAAGCCTGAAGGTAAAAAAGATTCACTCAACTTTAACCCAAAATGTTCACATTGAATTCAATTAAAAACATTGTAAGTAAAAGCTGATTCACACATTTTTAAATTGAGCCTGTGCAGTATTTTATCCCCCCCCCCCAGTATTTTGGGGGCAGTGCCAGGTAAATTCACAAAAATACGTTTTCATTTTTGCTTGCCCCTAATATTTCATTTAAAGGAATCAAACGTCTGTCCACCTATTGTATTTATTGGGGTGACACCACAAGAAGAGAGGGATAATATGTACAAAGTGGGGTAATACCTTCTTTGACACGTGTCCCCATTAGGTTTACATTTAATGGAGGGGGGGGGACTAAAAGAAATATTACTCTTATCACGTGGTCACTAGATAAAAATCTCCTTATTGGGGACACAGATTGTAATAAAGCGGGGGCGGGTCTAACCTTTCTCCACCAGTTCAGTTGGGTGAGGTTATGGGTTCCTTTGCTCCTTGGGGGCGGATCCTCAGTGGCACCATAGCATTATCCTGAAGCCGAGGACTGATAATCTGCTCCCGGCAGTTGTTTTTTGATCCCCGGGGCTTACAGGGAGTTCTGTCCCAGAAGAGGGTCGGTTGTGAGTCTTCAGGGGGAAGCACCAGATAGGAGGTGAGAATTGCAGCAACAGCTGTGGCTTTTTTTATTTTTCAAGTTTTGAGAAATTACTGTAAAAGTGAAGCGAGGCATTCCTGGTGGGGGCACCCAGAGGGGTGGGGCAATATTAAACAAATCGGTCATTTCTCTAAAGGGGACACACACAGGAATCAAGGACACACATGGGAGAAGAACTGACAATATGTCATTTCATTGAAAGGAAGTGATGTCACCAGGGCGTGGCCTTGACTATGGCGATAAGTGAAAGGATCGTGGACGAATCATCATGGAGACTTTCTTCAGTGAATAATAATCTGTGTTCAACCAGCTGTACCACACAACACCATCCGGGCCCATCATCCTGCGACCCTTCACGTATTTACCCCCCTGCAAAAACAGAAATGGTAGAATCCACATCAATAGAAAATCTCAAAGCGCTATACGACCAACCAATCAGAGATCACCTTGCATTGGTCTGACTTTATGATTAAAATGTGATTGGTTGCTGTAAATTACTGCAGATCGTTCCTTACATTGGTGGTCATTGGGAAGAATGTCCCTTACATTGGTGGTCAGTGGGAAGAATGTCCCTTACATTGGTGGTCAATGGGAAGAATGTCCCTTACATTGGTGGTCAGTGGGAA
The DNA here is from genome assembly GCF_032062135.1 of Pyxicephalus adspersus. Classification (NCBI taxonomy): domain Eukaryota; kingdom Metazoa; phylum Chordata; class Amphibia; order Anura; family Pyxicephalidae; genus Pyxicephalus; species Pyxicephalus adspersus. Next base: position 1,511,120 of record NC_092861.1, read on the forward strand.
GAATTCCCCTTACATTGGTGGTCATTGGGAAGAATTCCCCTTACATTGGTGGTTAGTGGCAGATTTCCTGACTCCGGAGTGCTGAAACTCTTCTTGTTGTGGTACCAGGCAAAGGAATCGTCCGCTGTCCCTCCGGCCCCTGACACGTGAAGGCGATAAGAGTTGGTTTCATCTTCGATGCTGCAAGAAAGTATGCAACCAGTGAGGGCTGTGTACCTGCACAATATTAGGGACCCGGGAATTCATGGAGGTGGTAATTGTAGGTGAATGCCGATGTTCTGCCTGCTGCTCTAAAAGACTGGAGAAGAAGGACTATGATGGGAGAACCTGGGTGATCCAGCAAACCTGGCACACTTCAGGGCACCAGGTTAGGCACCAGCAAGGGATCAGGACTGAATACATGCTATTCACTCATCTGTATACACCTCTGACCCTGAACAGGGTACATTCACCTGACCCCTGCACTATGTATGCTACATTCGCCTGACCCCTGCTCTGTGTATGCTACATTCACCTGACACCTGCTCTTTGTATGCAACATTCACCTGCACTGTGTATGCTACATTCCCTTGACCCTGCTGTATGTATCTACATTCACCTGACCCCTGCACTATGTATGCTACATTCACCTGACACCTGCTCTATGTATGCTACAATCACCTGACCCCTGCACTATGTATGTTACATTCACCTGACCCCTGCACTATGTATGCTACATTCACCTGACCCCTGCTCTATGTATGCTACATTCACCTGAACCCTGCAGTATGTATGCTACATTCACCTGACCCCTGCTCTTTGTATGCAACATTCACCTGCACTGTGTATGCTACATTCCCTTGACCCTGCTGTATGTATCTATATTCACCTGACCCCTGCACTTTTTAGTTTACAATTACCTGACCCGTGCAGTACGTATGCTACATTCACCTGACCCCTGCACTATGTATGCTACATTCACCTGCTTTATTAATGCTGCATTCACCTGACACCTGCTCTTTGTATGTTACATTAACCTGACACTTGCACTGTGTATGTTACATTCCCCTGACCCTGCTTTATGTATCTACATTCACCAAATCCCTGCACTATGTACGCTACATTTGCCTGACCCCTGTTCTATGTATGCTACATTCACCTGACCCCTGCACTATGTATGTTACATTCGCCTGACCCCTGCACTATGTATGTTACATTAACCTGACCCCTGCACTATGTATGTCACATTCACCTGACCCCTGCACTATCTATGCTACGTTCACCTGACCCGTGAGCTGAATACTATTAAGCCCCTACACTGATCTCTTTCTATTGGCAGATAAGGGAAGCCTTACAGCTGTAATCTGATTGGCTGTTACATGTTCCAATATTTGCAAAGTCTTACCTGAACTCCCTGTATACAGCGTATTTGTGGTGCCCACTCCAGTCCTCCATATCAATGCGCAGGCTGAATCCTCCCCTTTGTGTTATCCGGTGAATGTTTTCATTTCCCAGCCAGAACTCGCCATTCAAGTTTCCAAAACCCTCTTTATACTCTGTCCAGGTCCTGGTAAAATTGACCGATCCGTCCTGCCGTCTCTGAATAACCGTCCAACCACCACCTGCCAAATCGGAAACAAATCAGGAGGATCCTTTCACCGGTTCACCATAGTCAGGTGTATGGGGGTTAAACAAAACAAAAACCAGCAAAACCCCAAAGGTATGGTAGCCTATGGCAGTGATTCCCAACCATCGTGCCACGAGAGGTCATCAGGTGCATCATGGGAAATTATCTAATTTACATTAATTGGTCCTAAAAGCATTTACTAATAATATTTACTGCAAATAATTTGTCTTTGTTCGTCTATACCAGCGACATACAGTTACAGGCAGAACAATTATATACCCTTCCACTAGATGGCAGCAGGTAGCTAACCTGTGTATGTGACAATTTTGTTTGGTGGTTTGCAGTAGGATTGATGTAAAATAAGACATGTGCCCACTCAGGAAAGAGTAACACTGCCTATGGAGTTCCTCCAGCTCTGCCACCATTCACCCAGGGGAATATAGTACATAGTTACATAGTAGGTTAAGTTAAAAAAAGACATACGTCCATCAAGTTCACCACTAGGGAAATAATCATATCCCAGATATAAAACCCTATAAGACATAGTTGGTCCAGAGGAAGGCAAAAAAAAAAATTCTGGTACAATTTGCTTCAACAGGGGAAAAAATTCCTTCCTGATTCCATGAGGCAATCGGATGTTCCCTGGATCAGCAGTCTCTGTTACTTTAAATCCTTAATCCCCAGTTATATTCTGTGCTTCTAGAAATCATCCAGCTTTCTCTTAAAGCAATCTATAGTAGTTGCTAAAACTACTTCCTGAGGGAGCCGATTCCACATTATCACAGACCTTACAGTGAAGAATCCCTTCCTTATCCGCAGCTTAAACTTCTTTTCCTCCAGACACAAAGAGCGCCCCCTTGTGTTTTGTAATAATCTCAAAGTGAATAATGGGGAAGAGTTTGGCTTGTGAAACAAGTGGACTTGTAATGAGTCGATAGGTTTGGAAAAGTCAATCTGTAAATGGATAGAGAACTGGCTTAAAGTTGGGAAAAGTTGGGAAATGCACAATATGCATAATAATTTTTCTAAATCCACTTGATTAAAATTCCACTTGTTTCACAAGCCAAACTCTTCCCCATTATTCACTTTGGGATAATTACAGCTGTAAGGAGTTGAGGGCAGGTGCAGGTGTGCTATCTGTTCCTCTCCATGCCTTCCTGCATCCTGTGCATTGCCCAAAACCATATCAGTATGGCATCAGGGTATTCTCTGCAAGACTGGCATCATCACCACTGCCCATTTATTACCTTGAGATTGTCACATCTTCACATTTGTTGATCACACATTGTCCATTTGCTGCTTTCCTGTTATCACAATAGCCCAATGTTGTAACACAAATACCGGCACAATTTCCCATTTGTTACTCATATATTGTAAGGATTGCCCATTTGCTGCTTCTATGTTGGTACCATTGCTTGCATAGTAATATGATTTCCTATTTGTTACTCAGATATTATCATGATTTCCCATTTGTTATTCACATAGTATAAAGATTGCCCATTTGTTACTCATACATTGTAAGGATTGCCCATTTGCTGCTTCTATGTTGGTACCATTGTTTATTGGTTGCTTGCATAGTAATATGATTTCCCATTTGTTACTCACATATTATCATGATTTCCCATTTGTATATCACATAGTGTAAGCATTGCCCATTTGCTGCTTCTATGTTGGTTCCATTGCTTGTTGGTTGCTTGCATAGTATTATGATTTCCTATTTGTTACTCAGATACTGGAAAGATTCCCCTATTTAATACTTTCATTCTCTCACAATTTCCCATTTGTGGCTCGCAGATTGTCACAATTGCCCTTTTGTTACTTATTCTAACACACATATTTGGTTGAATTGTCCTTTATTTTATCTCTGTATGATAAATAAATTGTTTCTATAGATCAGCCTTGAAATGTCTTTCAGGTCCCGGGGCCCCCCTTCTATAATTATTATATCCACAGAGCACAGTACATCAGTGTGGAGGTCAGTGGGAAGAATTCCTCTTACATTGCTGGCCAGTGGGAAGAATGTCACCCTTACAGATAGCCACAAAGATCATTGGGGTCCCCTAAACTCAAAATTGATTCAAGGATAAAAAGGATGAAGATGGTGGTGGAACGGGGACAGGTGAGTGAGAAATGGGATTATTATTACTGCTTTAGATCTATGCAGAAGGACAAATATTATATTATAGTTCCTCTCTAAGCTGAATGGGCCCCCTGAACACCGTGTCAGCAGCCAATCAATCTCTGTGTCACCCAGTGCTTACCATCAGTGTCCATATCACAATAGACATCAGTTGGAGCCCCGCCTGTAGAGGGCGCTATTGTATAGATTCCGGAGCTTCGCTCCCCATTGTAGTAATGATTAGCACAGTCAGTGTAGCAGCTGCCGGAGTAGCGGAGATCTGAAAGAAGTTTATTTCCTGCAAGAGAAGAATAAACCACAGCCATGAATAAGATCTTACTATGAATTGTTTTCTGTATTTAGAAGTGCTAAGTGACTCTGAGAAGAAAAGCCATTAAAACGCAGATGCTCCATGTGTATTGCTTTATTACCCCCCTTTATGTATCAGGGGGTAATAAATCACATTCCCTTTTATTATAATGGTGGTCTCTACATAATCAAGTGAGGGTAACAAAAGGGTGTTCTTTATGGGAGTGTGGAACCAAAAATTTAGGATAAATTTAGGAGGGGTTTGGTCTATGTTGTGTGTCATGAAGTTGTGGCCCCAAAGGGAGGTGCAAAGTGTGCCACTGCATGAGGGCCCCGGAGCCCCCATGTATTCCCCAAATCAGTTCTGCATAGGGGCCACTGTTGGCTACGTTCATCACCGATTGAACCAGAGTATGGATTGGCCTGGTCACTCAACTAAGTATGCTGGGCCCCTCAGTGCTCGGGCCCCATGTGGTCTCAGGTCACCTATTCTTTGGAAAGGCTGGAGGGCAGATTTCATAAATGGAAGACTGAAAGGTAGGATTATTAAAGGACAGAAGGGAAAGTTTAAGAAAGGGCAGAATTAATGAAATGAAGGCTAGGGGGCATAAAGGGGAAGACTGAAGGTTTAAGGAAGGGCAGATTGAAGTGAAGGCCAGAGGGCAAATTTCATAAAAGAGAGGCTAAAGGGTAGGAAAGGGCAAAAGGGCAGATTTCATAGTGTGGAGGGTGACCGGCAGACTTCATAACAGGGAGGCTAAAGGGTGAATATAGGGAAGGGTGGATTTCATAAAGGGAAGACTGAAGAGCAGATTTAAAAGGGGGGGGGGGGCTGAAGGGCAGATTGAATAGGAAATACCCTCTATGTGTGGATGCGGCTGATGGCTCCTCAGTGGTGCTGGATCAGAACACGAGGAATTGCGACTGGACCCATCGATCATCAGGGACAAATTTCGGACCTGGGCCTGGATGTCATAGATGTATGTGGCCTGCAGGTGCTGCAATGTGCTGCTCTCGCTGGCCCAGATCTCTAGATTATTCACCCTGTGTAGGAGCGATGAGTTGTGATTGGTGTTCTCAGGCTGCAAAGACAAAATGGCCGACCTTGTCAATAAAGTTGATGGAATTTTAAGGCCTCCCACCCCCATGGACAACCATAACTGCCAGGTCCCTGAATATCCTCCTCTGTGCTACAGAGAGGGTTAGCAGGGCCAGATTTCCCACAAAGCCACCTAGGTCGAGGCCTAGGTTGCCATGGCAACTAGAGGTGTAATTTCTACTGCTCAGTAACAGCCCCTTGTCGCTGGTACAATACCCATTTTTATTAATGTTTACCACTGATCATTCACTCTTATTATGTGTGAATCTGTTGTCATAATGAAAGATAACAGAATCTAAACAGGCCGTCTGTGAAAAGACGACTTTTCCATGACTGGCTTCACCTGTCAATCAGCACACATCTGTGAATATGGCAAGCTGATTGGCCCAGACAGGATGTTGGAATGGTCACATGACACCTGTTTACTTTCAGCAGCTTAGTCTGCTCTTTGAATGGATGAAACCTGGGCAGGAAATTGGAATGGTCACATGACATTTGTTTACTTTGACCAGCCTATTCTTCTCTGTGGTTGGACGAGACCTGCACAGGAAGTCGGAGTAGTCACATGACACTTGTTTACTTTGAGCAGATTATCCTTCTCTGTGATTGGACAAGACCTGGACAGGATGTCGGAATGGTCACATGACACTTGTTTACATTCAGCAGCTTAGCTTGCTCCGTAATTGGACGATGGTCTGTCAGGTGATGCAGAGTGGTAGTACCCGGGGTGTAAGGTGCCAGGTTGATCTGAAGCATAATAGTCCCCTACCAATAAATTGTATTTTTACCAGTTTTTAGTCTGTTTTTCCTGGTCATTGGACTCACCCACCTGTTGTTCCAGTACCCTTAGGCGATGTCTGTGGTTCCTCAGCTCCTCTTGAAGCTCTGACATGAGTTCTCTGAGCTCCAGAACTTCCTGTTTCCTTTGTTCATTCTCATGGAGCCAAAAGGAGACCTCATCTGTACAGCGGAACATATCCGGGCAGCGGTGGCCATCTTGTTGAGGCAAAATGGCGACAATCCTGCACCGCCCATTGGCTAGCACCTGACTGCTGTACTCCCCACAAAGCCCCATGTCAGGCATCCGATGAGGGTTATTAACAGAAGCGGAACTTTGGATAAGCAACCAAATTAAACTTAACAGAAGAGCGGCCATTTTGTGAAAAAAGTTCCAGTTAACATATCCAACAGGAAAGCGCGTTGGCTAAAAAATTACCCCACACTGTATTACTGATGGGGGCTCAGAGGTTCAGCTTGTTCATTTGCATGTTTTCAGAAGGTCCATTGGATACATTTCATGGTGATCAGGCCTGGAAAACAAGCAGATAAAGGATTATTGGTCACCTGTTGGCTATTATTTGGTCCATTTCTATCAAATCAAAGTATTCTAATTCCGGGTCCCTTCCTGTTGGACATCCGGTACTATGTCCCCATTTTCCAACCCTTTCCGGTTCTGTGTCCTACACCAGTCTTCTATATCATTATATGTTCTTCATACCACCCATGGTAGCCCAGAAATGGAAAAGTCGGCAAATGGAGCAGAGAGGAGCTTCATATCCAGTAAGTCTAGCACGTGTAAGGGCCAATTTATTTAAAAGTCTACCGGTACCAAAATAGTACCACCCATGTATCTTGTGGGATCTCCACTGGGTACATCCAAAGCAAGAGCTCCCACAGTATCCATGGGTGGTACCATTTTGATGCTCCAATGAAGTTTTCCCAATTCTCAGGCTCCACCCATTAGGTAACCACAATAAAGTCCATGGACCTGAAGGCCAATATTATAAGGTCGCCCAGATTTTACTAACCTCCCCACCAACTAAATACAAGCCAGCCGGTTATTTACCCCACACTCCAATGCAAGGTGACACAAGGCTTTATGAAGGATAGGTGTAACAAAACATATATAAGGAAAATTAAGGGTCAAAATAGACTCCCTATCTCTAAATTCTCTGACCTATTAATGATTGATCTTTTGTGCAGTGTTGTTTGCCACCAGCAGAGGGTGCTGTTTCTTAATTTAAATTGTATAACAAACTCCAATAATTTTGCAGATGGCACATGTTATCCACTTTACATGAGCGCCATCTATTGAAAACCTTTTTTGTTGGCATTTTCATCTTTATCAATATTTATATATTTCAGATTTATATATATATTGAGTATAAAACTCAGTTAGGGGAAAATAACTTGTATGAATCAAATCAGGAGGAATTTTCTTATCCCAGTTTGTGATGAACTGCAATGCCTTTTGTAATCCCAATTTTCTTTTTGGCACCAGTACCTTTCCTGTGTTCTTTTGAATGAATGGACCCAAAGTAAACCCTAAAAAAGTCTTCTTAGAACTGGGAAGTCCACAAAAGGGGGGACTGACTCCATATTAATGGCAGTGGATAATATCGGTGTATTGGTCGGGTTTTTGGTCAAAAGAACCCTTTTTTCAATACATTGGGCTAATTTGGACTTCACACATTCATACTGAATAAACCCAAACTTGTCCATTTCATATTGCCCCATTTACCCGGCATCTTCAAGTGTTTGTTTCTTTGATTTGGACTTCTGGGAATCTCAAGCTATAAACAAAAATGTTCACAATATATTATTAGCAGATACAGAAATGGACCAATTGCAAAAAGTACCCAGAATTCCCGGAAACATCACTTTAATGAAACGCTCTTTTTATTTTTGACACCATTGACACTCACATTTTATGTTTATCATAATTTCAGGAAATAAAAGGAAAGGAACCTTTTATAGTCTAAGTGACTTTTCAAGCATTCTATTTTTTGGTTCTTTTTTTGTTGTTACTATATAAACATTCAGCATTTATCCTGGGCCATTCAGAGAGACAGAAAAAATAGACATTAATGTCAATCTGCTTCAAAAAAAGGAAATTCATTGGATTTCTAAAGGGTCAGAAAGTGCCGCCGGCCTTTTTTCTCTTTCTTTCCAAAGTCAATTAACGTCAAGTGCTCTTTGCCTAAGACTGGTCTGTATGTAGACAACAATGGGCAGAATAGAAAGGACAAGGACTCCTGATTCTTTGGATGATCACTTGGCCTGGTCAGCTAACGCAACCATTTAACTGCATGAGAAGCCATTAAGGAACCTGAAATTCTATCCAGTTTCTGATGAACGATTTGGAAAATTAAAAACTTTGAAACTTAATAAAGTTCATAAAGTCTTTTTTTATCTCCAATTACTTTATATACTCAAATATAAACTGACCCATATAAAACTTCTTTTACTTAAAATACAGGAAAACTACAACGACTCCAGTATACACCTAGGGCACAAAATGCATCCGGTGCTGTTCAAAACAGTAATAGACAGAAATGTTAATAAAATTCACAAGAAAATACACATCAATGGTGTGTTCATTTCATTCATTTAAAAATATTTAAAAGGGTAAAAAAAATAAAATGACATCTGCTCAGTCTGTTTACCTTTTCTCTCGATTTTAAAAAGGGGGGGGGGGGTATAAACAGATCGTTTTCCTTTTAACTTGTACTTTGAGTTGGTTATACTACTAACCTACCTACTTTTAGGCAGGTCACTTGCTTTTAAATGTTCTTTAGTGCATTATTGCTGGCCAGCAGGGGATAACCCTGTACCCTAATATTTACCCTATATTTATTTTGTACTTTTGACTTAGTTATGATGGGTCACTTGCTCCTAAATCATTGATATTTTGTGCTGTGTTGTTGGCCACCAATAGAGGGTGCTGTTACTTCATGTAAAGAGTGTAATAAAATCTGATTTAATACAGCTCCCCAAGGCTGGAAAGAATACACTTTCATCAGTGAACCTGGGTGATCCAACAAACCTGGAATGGATCTGGTCCAGGATAGAAAACATTTGCTAACGAATAGCAAATTATTTTTAAAAATCCATTTCAGGTTTGCTGGATCACCCAGGTTCACTGATGAATGGGTAACCTGTCCAGCCAAAGTCTCAGGCAGCTAGAGTTTGTTATACACTATTTATAAGGACACAGTGCCATCTAGTGGTGTGGCTCGAGTATAAACCAAGATTCTATTTTCAATGGCATTTTCATATAAAAAAAAAAACTTTGTTTAAACATATTTAAATATTAAGAATTTAGTGCTCTGAGCTCTGAATCTTTGGCCATGATTTACTAAATTATACAGCAGAAAAGCATGTATGGGTCACAAGGAAAAACTTATATCTCTTATAGCAAGAATAAAACTTAAGGCTCTTAAAGCAAGAATCAAGAGTTCAGTTCTTACCACAGACAAGCAGAATGGTCATAGAGATTGATTAATAATCAAACCTGTAAGCTCTTCGGGGCAGGGTCCTCTCCTCCTGTATCACTGTCTGTATTAGTCTGTCATTTGCAATCCCTATTTAATGTACAGCGTTGGCTCACATGTAACAGAAGAGAGCCATGGATTGCTCACATGATAGATCGGTGAATCAATAGATTGATTTATAGATATAGACCATGGATTGCTCACATGTAACAGAAGAGAGCCATGGATTGCTCACATGATAGATCGGTGAATCAATAGATTGATTTATAGATATAGATGAATAGGAGATGAATACATAGATATGACGCTGATACATACATGCAGGGTTCAGTCCTCTCATTGGATATCTCTGGATCCTCTATAAATCTCTCGGTGTTTTCCGTGTAGTTTTTTGGGTGGATTTGGCTCCTCCGTACTCCTCCAGGTGATCGGCTCGCTATGGAATAAGCAGAATATTCCTGAGAGGTTTTACATTTCTAATGAGTTTATCTGCAATCATCCCCTCCAGCATGTAAGAGATTTAATCCAGATAATCTCACATAATCTCCTTCTGTGTATTACACATCCGGGGTGATCCAGCATGGTGCAGGAAGATTTACATTGCTACATTTGTGCTGATCACATTGCGTCTTATAGTGTGACTTCTGTATTACACATCATTCTTTCTCCTGTTATATGTGCAATCCCCAGAAATCCCTTATATCCTTAAATATCTGTGGCTACAATTCATGCTCCACGTCTTTATTTGTAGCCACCTCGTTGTACCGTGGAGAGCTAAGATTAAAAGCATACCAACCCTGATCCATGATACAGCCATGCAAGGAATCATGGGACATGGAGTTTTCTTATAAAGCTGGTAGCTTTATCTGATAAAGTAGGAAGCTGGTATTAAAGCCTCTCTGGTGCCCTCTAGTGTTCGGACAGAAATAGTGAAAACAGTCAACAACTTTTGCACAGATTGGCTGAATAATTAAAAATAATAATATTAATAAAAAAAAACTCACTATAATCATAATTACATAAAACTTTATAACAATATCTTTATGTTCATGTTATTTTTGGTCATGTGACTGCCTCCAAGGACAAAGTCACATGACCAATTCTAGTCGAAGAGGGCTTCCGTAATCCCATAACTCCCATATCTTTTATGATGAGCACAAACAGAAGCTTCTTCTGCCCCTCCCTACCCAGCCTCCTGCAGGTAACCCCTTCAGTCTTCACTGCCACGGCAGTGAGGACGGAAGGGGAGGGGTTATCTTCAAATTGAAAAAAAAATAATTGTATAAAAGGCCATTTATAGTCCCCTGTTTTTTTTTCAATCTTTTTTTTTCTAGATTTGGGCTACCGGGGACCATCATGTTTTAGGCTAACACCTCCCCCCAATAGGTTTGTGGCTGCTGCACCTTGTAGCTGCGGGGGTTCCACCCTTCTATATAATATACAAAGTCCGATGATTGGTCGGCTTTAATAATGAAGGATTTTTGGGTATTTGGGTTTATCTGGGACTCATGCCAGCGTGGCTCAAATTGCAATGCGCAGTCACACGTGGCGCCCACGCACCGCCATGAGATGCAGCGTGCTGTAGTTCACATACGTTACCTTAGTACTGGGGTGCAGAGTATTACAGGAATGGGTGCAATATCGCATTATATGATTCATATCGAAGGTTCATTATTATAAAAAGGAATTCAGAATAAAAACCTTTTGTTAAGTCTCCATAGAGCTGTCCTTGTAAAAGGGGCAGAATACAACCTTTGATGTGCCGTGTTTGCTGATATTTCCTTTATATCAGAGCTATGGATCAATGTACAACAATGCAGATTCTTCTATTATATGATAACAATTCTGTATGGGAACACTAAAAGCCGCAGTGACCTTGTGAAAGAAACGCGGTCATGTGACCTGTTTAGCCGTTACTTTGATATCATTTCCTATTTTATGGTTTTTTTCTTTCTAACATATTCCCCCTTTCTCCATCTAGCTCTCTTCTTCCCATTTTTTAAATGATCTTTAAGCATTTTTTTGCTATAGCCCCATTGGTACAAATGAAGAATGAAATGCAACTCATCAGAGCAGTAACAGGTCGCCTCCCCCTGGTGGGTGACACGAGATTACCTTGGGGGCAGAATCTAAGTGACCCCTGGTGCACTCTGCAAGGAGTGATGGGCCGGTAACCCTGGTGGCTACCGGACTACTTTGTGGCAAGGGGGTCACCAGGTCGCGACCCCCAGGCTCTACCCACCAGAGGGTAACAGGGTTCAGATGACTTCACCCTAGGAATGACTAATATTATTATTAATATATAAATAATGAACAGGATTTATATAGCGCCAACATATGACGCAGTGCTGTACATTAAATAGGGGTTGCAAATGACAGACAGATACAGACACAGGAGGAGGAGAGGACCCTGACCCAAAGAGCTTACAATCTAGGCAAGTTGAACAGGCGGAGGTCAGGGCAGATAAAAGACAAGGCAGAGTCGAGGTCCCAAAGAGGGAAGTAGCTGGCAGAAAAGCAGGAAATGCATTGAGGATCCAGAAACCTGAACCTGGAACTGGAGAGGTTTAAAAATGCCCAGCAGCCAATGGTAAGACAGGACACGATTGAACAGTCTCCTCATTGGCTGCAGCACCCTCTCCAAAATCCCCTTCGGCTGTGCACAGGGATGCAGGGGATGCCATGTACTTGGTATTTCCATGTAATGGACAATAATGGGCCCCGAGTGGATCGGCAGACGTTATTAACTACAAAACAGTTTAACTTTTCCGTGACTCCTCATTCCAAAGTATTTGTCTGCTTCCGGGGGCCAAGAAATAGCAGCAACAGCCCCCCCAACCTATATGTACCGGGGTACTTAGTAAGGACCAATGCGTGATTTTTGTGATCTTGCTGATGTAAAAAAATTGTCAAAATAGTTATTTTTCTGTCAAACTGATAAATGGGGAAAGCCAATGCAAAGCTCCCGAACACTAAAACTGGCTGGGATTCTGGTGGGAACATGTCACAAGTGGAACTACAAAAAATGTCTGTAGTTTTTCTGTACATCCAAGTTAAAGGGTAAATTCAAAGTGGAAATGCGTTTTTTATAATTATCCTTTTGATTTATGAAAAGGCTAAAAACTTTTATACTTTTTTTTCACTTAGGACATATCTCCACAGGTCATTTTAATTTCATTTGTGACATGTTCCCTCAAGTCCCAACTCCTATGATTCATTCCACAGCATTGCAATACTCTTTATATAGCACACATACGTACCCTTACTCGCACACACCGGCCATCATTGACCTTTTTTGGACCCGGATCCACTTCAAACCTCTGCAATAGTCAGAACTTATGGAGGGGATTTTTTTTTGTTCGCCCTCAGATTCTTGAAAGGTTCCCAAATTTTCAACATTTTCGGATTCTTCGACTTTTTCAGCATCGGAGATGATCCGGTTATATCACCTAGGTAAGCAGACAAGAAGTTTTTACACTTCTTTCCAAAGTTTGTATGAGCATAAAATAATCAATATTGCATCTTCTACTCGCTGTACAAATATTGGAAGATCAATAGGTTCAGTAGTAATTAAGAATAGTGAATGAGCACACTGATCACACGCTGTCCTGTAAATAACACCGGGGTATTGCTCTGTGCCTGCTTCTAGTTTCCATCATTTTATAGATGGTGCAAAGGGCAGCGCTGTCATGTCAAAACAAAATATTAAAATTCTTTATTCAGTATTTGTTTCATTAACATTTTTTTTCATACATATGCAAAGAGCCATCAGGAAAATTGCAGCAACTCCTAAGAAGAATTTTAGCAAACGACATCTGTGCAAGAAAATAAACCTTTCCATCTTGATAGGCATTCAACACGTTTCGCAGCAAAAGCTTCCTTAGAACTGGTAAAGATGGAAACTTTCAGAAAGGCTCGCTTCTGTTACATGTGAGCAATCCATGGCTCTCTTCTGTTACATGTGATCCATGGCTCTCTTCTGTTACATGTGAGCAGTACATGGCTCTCTTCAGGTACATGTTAGCAGTCCATGACTGTAATCAACGCGTTTCGCAACAAAAGCTTCCTTAGAACTGGTAAAGATGGAAACTTTCAGAAAGGCTCGCTTCTGTTACATGTGAGCAGTCCGTGGTTCTCTTCTGTTACATGTGAGCAATCCTGTTACGCGTTTCGCAAGCTTCCTTAGAACTGGTAAAGATGGAAACTTTTAGAAAGTCCATTATCTATTTCAGGCTATATATAAAATATATTTCACAGATGACTAAAACAGCATTCTTCCGTGTTGGTCAGACTTTTTTTGTACCCTATGCCCCCTGTAAAGTGTCTCGATATCCATTACATGCTGGACCACACCATAGCGCCCCCTAGTGGCTTGGTCTCCCCAATCCTGTGTTTTAGAGCTGAAAATGATTATTATTTAAAGTGAGACATTAGGAGACATCATTGGCCCTTCTGATTTGCCCATTCTCCAAGTCACGGGGCATTTCCCCTGGGGTAATGGCATTTTACCCCAACGGGTTTGGCATTTTTATGAGTCTGGTCTGACTTGTAACTGATGGCAGGAGACTTTACATGGGGCATAGGGGTACAAAAAATGGAGGAGGCCCAAGCTGCTCCACAGGAAGGTGTATGTGTTTGTGCTGTGTTGGACATCTGTGAAATACAAATATTTTATATATAGATTTAAGTGGATAATCGACTTTTGAAACGTTTCCATTTTTTTGTATTGTTTACCAATAGCAAATTGAAAGATGGGGCCCGTCATTACAAAAATGCCCCCCTGGTGCTGACTCATCGCCATTGTTCTAGAATGGGCTAAATGCACTTAAAATCGTCGGATTGACGGCACTCAATAAAAATCAATTTGTCCTTTAAGGAGACATAAGGATGGATCCTCCAGGAGCATTTTGTATTAAAATGTTTTAATGGCCGAGACCATCTTTAAAGTGGAGCGAGCTCTTTGTGTTGTGTCCCTGACATGTTTATGTGATTGGAAAGGTTCAATAGATTATTATGTGTGATTCCGGAGACAGAAATAATATATTATATCCCTCAGATATTTATTACAGGAACTTCTAAATATTCTCCATTATGTTGGATATAAAGGAAATGACACGGTATTCTTAGATTTGTATAAGATGTACATGATGTTTATAAAGAACTGATGTGAATTTGCAATACATTTTTCTGATAGTAATTGGCATTAATTTATGGCACGGGGAACAAGTTTAAATTACAAAAGTAAATTTTTTGGTTATAGCGCTTCTGTAGTATATTCTAGTAAAGGGGCAACTGTAATGGTCACATGATATACCCCAGAGAATGGGATTCCTGAGTAGAGTTGCTGCTGGCAGCAGGAGAATGCAAGGTGCTGATACCAGAGACAGATCCTGGAGCCCGATGGGGGATCTGTGACACACTGCTTATGCTATTAGGTATGGGCAGGTGGGGTGGAAAGAACTGGCATGGAAGTTTTGGTTGGTCCAGTGATGCTTGTAATCAGAATTATGAATGGGACTTACGGGCCTGATGTAGTCTGTGATTTTCCTGTTACTAGCCATTAGCCCAAAGATCCTACAAAATAGGACACTGATACCACCATTGGGGTATTATTCTTTTCACTACCTCAACAATGGGGCTATCATGTGGTCACACACCGGATGGAGAACCAAGAAGTAGTGTAGAACATTTTCTTGTCTTTCTTGCTTCTCCGGCCCAGGTGGACCGGATGGTGGGTTCAGATGGCATAAGGGCTCTGGAGGGGCATGGCGGCTGGCAGCTGTAGTCCGGCTTGGGGACAGGGCTGGTAATGGCTTACAGAAGTTTTACCACTTAGACAACCAGCAGAGGCACAGAAACGGACAACTGACACATATTTACTAGATTGTAAGCTCTTCGGGGCAGGGTCCTGTATCACTGTCTGTATTTTAATAATAATAATAATAATAATAATTTCACCGGTAGGTTGAGGCAACTACTCACGCCAATGACAGGGCACCATTCTTCCCATCAATACCAACCATGGGGCATTATTGCTTCCAATGTCACCACTAATGGGGTTTCTTCCAACAAACACAAGTCTTGGTTCCTTTTTTTATTCCCACAGACATTGGGTATTTCCAATTACCACAGAGGCATTTTTACTCTCTGTGGCCCCCCTAGGTGTAAATAATGGTGGGCTGGCCCCTCAAAAATGAGAATCCCTGATGGGCATTCCCTACTTGCCTCCCCTATTGTAATTGTAAATTTGAAACACTAATAAAATAATTTACCGCCAAGCTCAAACACCCAACACCACGCACACTGCTGCGAGTCAAAATCTGATTAGAACTATCTGACTTCCTCTAGCTGGAACTTTTAGACATCGGGGGCAGAAAGTTTACTTAGTATGGGGCCCAAAAAGTTCTGATGGAGCCCTGAGCCAGTTCTGATTTCACCTGCAGCAGATTTGTTCTAGGTTAGTGATTCATAAAATGTTGGAGCCAGAGGAATATTTAGCCCAGATATTAAAGTGATAATGAAGATTGCAAAGTGTTTTTGTGTCTTGTATGTTTTTGTCTTTTGTAACAGCTGAGTCAGCACTGAGTTTTGTTTTAATCTTTTTTCACTTCTTTCTATTCTTAGGGCAATGGAGCCCCATCTGCTATGGAGACCAAAAGAATCGCTGGGCAAATGGTTTTCAGATTTAGACACATGCTGAACAGGGACATTTAAATATGTGTTCAAAAAACCTGAAAGAGGCCAAGTAAAACAAAATAACCCTCCAATTTCCCGGGTCACAGCACCAAAAGGGCAGAAAGGTGACACTAGAGATTGCCGTGCATCAAAAATATAACCTCCATATGACCAGCTGAAAGGAGATTGATGACCTAATTAAATCTTTCATTGTTTTTAGGCTGCATAATCAGCATTTTAAAGCATTATCATGCTCAGCCTTTACTAAATTTGCCTCTTTTTGCAGCACTCCAAAGGAAATTTGGACCTCTGACCAACACATAGTGCAGCAGTTTGAATCTCACGCCATATAACACGCCCCCGAACAATATCCAGCACTGCCCCTGAACAGGGTAGCCAATCAGGAGCATTACATAGGTCTAGGTTGCCATCTAGTGTTGAGAGTTCAGATTGCAGATTCCTATTATGGTGGTTCTGCTGATGCCTAGATACTGACTGAACACCAGTGTCTCCTTTCTTCCCACATCCCACAGCAATGGAGGAAGGTATAGACAGCAAAGCAAGCAATCTGGCTGCATGCAGAGGAGGGAGTTCAGGACCCCTTCCCTCATTGCTGGTGAGACTTCTGATGGGAAGCACTTAAGCATGCATGTTCATTGAAATGCCTGTCCAAATTGTGCTGGGTCCCTCTGTAATGTTAAAAGAAGCATGGAACCCAACTGACAAGAAAAATAGGGGACAGTGTGTGCCCTCTTCTCCTCATATCAGGCCCACTGGAACCCAGCTGGCTGAAAAGAAAGGGTAGCAAGAATGAAGCCCCCCTTTCCTATCCACGCCCAGCCAATGGTATTCTAAGTTCCTGGGTCTGTACAGCTCCTGTACCTATTACTTCTTTGTATTTTTAGTATTTGTGGAAATATTGTATTATTTCTTGCTCTGTATCCTTATCTCTGGGTCAACACGACGATATTTGATTCCCCCAATACCCCAACATGCAAGGTGACTTATGTAAACAGCGTTCTGGTATCTATTGGTGTAATTAGATTTAGTAGTTACTGACAGTCCCTCAGGCTTCCCACGGAACTCAGAACAATATAAACTCAGTTCCTGTGCCCATTACAAGGGCTCCTCACCTTTTTCTACTCTATGTTCCTGGGTCTGTACAGCTCCAGTCCCCATTACGTGGGCTCCTCGCCATTCCTACTTTAAGTTCCTGGGTCTGTACAGCTCCTTTGCCTATTACGAGGGCTCCTCGCCATTCTTACTCTAAGTTCCTGGGTCCGTACAGCTCTTGTGCCCATTACGAGGGCTCCTCACCATTCTTATTCTAAGTTCCTGGGTCTGTACACCTGCTGAGCCCATTTTGAGGTGTTAATATGAAGTAGAACTGATGGCTAGCAGATTGTTGGGTTATCCAAGACATAAAAGAGCGAGGATCTGATTCAGCCAACCTGACTTCAATTCTAACCAGCAGTTACTTTGAACATTAGGTATTTAGTAGATGTGACCACCATGACATCTATTGTCCCTTCATTATTGTCGTCTGTTATCAATATAATATTTACCATTGGCACCAATACTACCTGCAGAAAGTCTTATGTCCAGTGGGTTAGTAGTCTTCTGCGTGTCTTTAACAATCTAAGATCAGACATCTTTGTATTTTTAGTATTTGTGCAAATATTGTATTATTTCTTGCTCTGTATCCTTATATCTGGTTCAACACGACGATATTTGATTCACCCAATACCCCGACATGCAAGGTGACTTTAGGGTTCTAGAATCCATTGGTGTAATTATATTTAGTACTTACTGACAGTCCCTCAGGCTACCCACAGAACTCAGAATTAGATACAAGGACCATGGCTTGTCCTTAGAAAAGTATTGACTTGTTGTTTGAATTTCAACTTTTTAATTCCAGATTTGAAACTGTGGCTCTTTTATTCCTTTTCTTGTATTTTCCCAAAATATAGTAAGGAGAACATTCTTATTCTTTTAATCCCTAGAAGAACACACTGCAGGGAACCACTAAATCTCAATTATAAATGCAGCACCTTACCCCATCCATTTTATCTTACCTTCTGCATTGTTCTGGCAACAACCAGCAATGGTTTTCCATCTCATTGCTCGTCCTGATCTCACACAAACAGAGAGTGAGGTTAAAGTTGAGTTCCTCTTTATTTTCTTGATCTTCTCATCCATGATCCTAAAAGTTAAGTTAAAAAATGTGAACCTGGCAGGAAGGTGTGGTTAGGGGGTCAATAATATATTTACATTGCACCATCTTCCCATAGGGCATCATCCTTCTGACCCAACCTGAAGAATGTTGAGTTGCCTAGGTCTCCTTAGAAGATGACCCAGCACTGCCCTGCACCATTTTATTTATTATCTCATAAATCGAGAATCCCATCACTAACTATTCCTCAAAAGGGCTCACAATCTTTTACCCCTGCCATAGTCATGTCACTAAACCAGGCCAAGGTCAATTTTGAGAGGAAGCCAGTTAACCTAACTACATGTTTTTGGGGTATAAGAAAGAAACTGAAGTGGCAGGGAGAACATATAAATTTCTTGTTAAAAATGTCCCAAACCACTTCCAAGATTTGAACCTAATTTTGCAAAGGCGAGTTCTAACCACCAAGCCAATCACGCCGCCCCATCTTCTTGTGCAATTTGGGCTACTGGGCTTGATGGCAGGAGGATGATTTCACCACAGTGGGAAAGTTGTGGAAATATAAGTATAATATCTTTTTTTTACCCTCAAGTACTTTTATATATCATTAAGGGAAGGGGAAAGGGAGGAAGGGGAAGTTATAGAACAACCTTTGAACATCAATAAACACAATGGAGGTCCACTTACTCCCCCCAACTCTACCCAAACCTGGCTATAGATAAGCTTTAGTAAAATCATTTAGCTGTTGGAGTTTATTAAACTTATCTTAAAATGTTTGACCATGAATCATTAGGAAGTAATTATCGCTTTTATGCGACATTCATCCGTAGATCTGGTGGTCACCTGGCCAACAAGTAACTCACAATGGCTGTGACAAAAACAGATTGGTTCAACCAATTTTGGAATAATTTGACGATGCCCATTGATGTCATCTCTTAATACCAAACCCAATGGGTTGATGATCACTTAATACCCCGTTAATCTCAGTTATGAAAATCCAATCAAAGGTGACTGGAAAACAAGGTTCGTTGTAATACGAGGGAGCTAATCCCCATTGTTCACGGTCATATCACATTCATAGGTTGAACGGTTGCTTTTGATCATTCTATGAAATCCAATCCCTTTGGCCATTCTTTGCTTTTTCCTCTGTGGTTTCAAGAAGCCCTTGGTGATTGTTAATGAATGCACCTCCCTGCCCTAAGACACACGAGTATAAAAAGACCGGGTCCGGAGAATCCAGAGGCTAGGACACTCAGGAGTCAGCAAACCCTGCACACCAAGCTCAACAAGCAACAGGTAAGCAGCAATTCATTTCTATTAATCATAATCGTCATCTTCATTTATTCTAATTTTAATCACAATTCTAGGAAAAAAATATTTCAGATTGCAAACATTTATCTGAATCAGTGCTTATTTTTATCCCTTTCTATATTTACTCCATCAAGACTCTTGTTTATAGCTATACTTTGTATTTTTTTTAATTACGTTATTATTATTTTATTATATCACTTTACTATTATATTATTATTATTCTATTGAAAAACATGTATTAAATATTTTGTGTTATATTTTCATGCTAAAAGGAATTGTATTAAAATAAATCTTTATACTATTTTCTTTTATTATTTAGTAAATGCTTAGGTTTATATCAATATATTACTATCAATAAATATTAAAAATTTGATTTGATAAAAAGAATAAAAAAAAGATACCCTTCCCTAAATAAGCACATTTTTAAATCTTTTATTATGATTTTTTTTATTATTAAGATTTTTATGATTATTTATTTTCTTTTTAAGGTATAAAATGATATAATAAAATTATATATTTTGATAGGTATATATATTTTAGGATATTACAATACAGTATTTTTAAAAGTTACAATTTTTTATAATTTTGCACTTTTGTTAATGCATTACTTTTTAATACGAAAAGAAAGCACAATTTTTTTTTTATATTATGGTAATTTTTTCTCACATTTTCTTAATATTTGTAGCTACTTGCTTATTCTTTAGATCAGGTTTGTGAAACTTTGACACAAATTGGGCTCTGAAAAGCTTGTAGCTCGTGGTGGCCAATTGCCACAAAGAACGTTTTATGTTTAATGGAATTATAAAAAAACAATAGATTTCACTTTGTTACAAGGGACCTTTAATTGTCAGCTTTATATGTAAAATCCATCATTACCAGGCATCTCGGCAGCACACATAATTATGATTTTAGGACATGTTTTGAGAAAGAACTTTGTACAGACTTCCTGTTTCTTTCTGATGTCTTTATAGGACAAAGGACCCTATTATAAATATATTGTGTTTTGAAAATAATTGGGAAGTAATTAGAAATAATGAAGTGCTGACTACAATAATATAAAGTTTTATTTTAGAAATGTGTCTATATTTATAGGAATAAAATCTGCAATTAAATCAAAGCTCTAGTTTTTCTTTTTCAGCTCCCCAAATTGCCAGTTTCTCATAGTGTGCATTAAAATCTGCATCAAGTCTGGTAGGCTGGAGGGTGTCCCCTGTTGGACGATGTTCCAGGTCATTCAATTATTGAGGTTCAACATCCCATAGGGGTGTTAGGGCACTACCTGGTCTATTCAGGACACAGATGATTTAATCATTTTCGCCCCCACATCAAACATTCTCAACTGGGATTCCTCCAGAAGCTTATAGAGCTTTACGTGAGCTATGCTGGATGGAACTCCAATCTAATGGTGCCTGAATAGTTCTGGGAGTCAATGCCACATTGTAGATGGGGCAGCTCGATGACAATGGACATTCTTCCCAATGACCACCAGTGTAAGGAACATTCTTCCCAATGACCACCAATGTAAGGGGCATTCTTGCCAATGACCACCAGTGTAAGGAACATTCTTCCCAATGACCACCAATGTAAGGGGCATTCTTCCCAATGACCAGCAATGTAAGGGACATTCTTCCCAATGACCACCAATGTAAGGGACAT
>NC_092861.1:1534759-1535570 GCF_032062135.1 Pyxicephalus adspersus
ACCAATGTAAGGGGCATTCTTCCCAATGACCACCAATGTAAGGGGCATTCTTCCCAATGACTCCAATGTAAGGGGCATTCTTCCCAATGACCACCAATGTAAGGGGCATTCTTGCCAATGACCACCAATGGTCATAGGGTTAAAACAAATTGATAAAGGTTATCCTACTCTACATTCTGAAATCAGCTTTCCAGATACAATAACTTTAGGCAGGAACCTCAGCTTTAGTTACGCATAATTATTTGTATATCTCTATACGAGAATGATAGATGTACAGGAGGAATAATAGACGGTTGTCTGTGAGATTGCCTTTAGTGTATTTTTGTACGTCTGAGAAAAAACAAAACAATAGAGGTAATAAGTACTAAAAGGAATAATAATAATAAAAATGATAATAATGCAATAATTATTCATTCACTAATGGCCTTTTCAGGGTCATGGTACAGAATGTGTACTACATTGTAAGGCCCACTTGTCATAATAAAGTCCAACAGAATATTCTTACATTAAAGTAGAACAATGGCGCATCTAATGGGTTATTTACCTATTTATGTAAAGTATAGATTGGTGATCGGTCTGCTTTGATTAAGGAATTTTCCTCTTGGTTTTAGAACTGGCGTCCCTATTGAACGATTTCCTCTTACTTCTTTTGCCGATAACATTTTGGATTTCCCATCACTTTCTATTTCTGTAACCATAGTCTCCAGTACAAGTAAAAAAAAAAGGAAACTTAACCTTGATAAAAATCAAACCTACCCCATACACAGCCTTCTCACCTACCTACCCCATACACAGCCTTCCCACCTACCTA
>NC_092861.1:1535773-1580327 GCF_032062135.1 Pyxicephalus adspersus
GCTTCCATTTCACTTTAGAATTAAATTCATCTCCTGTGCTTTGTCTTCAAATCCCCCCACAGCTCTTGTCCCACTTACCTTTCTGAACTAACCGCTCTTCGCTCCTCCAATGACCTACTAATGACTTCCTCACTCATAACCTCATCACATGCACGGATACAAGACTTCTCTAGAGCTGCCCCAGTCTCTGGAATGGTCTCCCCATCCTATTTGGCTTCCTCCTACTTTCTGCTCATTTAAAACCCAACGCTTCAACCTCACCTACCCATCTTCTTCTGTCTCCTAACCCCTCACTACTTCCCACCATTCCATATCCCCCTCCTATTGTGTGATACTTCCCCCACCTCATAGATTGTAAGCTCCTGAAATAATTATTAAATCCCGTTTATTATTATTAATAATAATAATAATAATAATAATAATAATAATTTATTTATAATAACTTATAATGCCTCAATAATAACTAAAAGGAATATGAAGCTGTATTGCTGACCTCTTTCTGAAATCATGGCTGACGCGTTTTGCTGTCTGCTATACTCTGAATGCACTTTTTGCTTTTTTATTTATTCCTTCCCTGTGTCTACAATTTGCGTGGTTGTTTTTAAATATTTATTTTGAATAAATATTATTCATATAATATTTTGCACTTATTTATCAATAGAGTATTGAATGATAATTAAGTACCAAAAAAAACAATATCTAACTACCAGTTAATACACAGTACACACGTATTTTGATGTGGTCCAAATTTATTGGGGGACCCAACAGCTCGCCTTGAACAGGGGCAATTTTTCCCTCACCCTCACCTTCAATGATAGGATGTCAAAATGAGCAAAAAATGATGTTTCTGGTAAGTCATGTATTTATTATCCTCATTTGGATGCAATCATTGAAAATGAAAATAAATAAAAAAAAAACATAAAGTACAAATACAATGGGCTTTATTTAGAAATGATTCCCCCAGTCAATTCCTCTGAAATTTGCTCACCAATGGTCGTATCTCTCTACAGATCTCCTATTAAAACAATGAATAGTACTGCCACCTAGTGGCCAGAAGTGAACAGTTGTGACAATACAAATTGAATAGGAAACTAATATTATCAGCAGATCGAATAGGGAATCATTTCGGTTTCTTTGATCCAGGGGCATTGCAGAACACAAAAAGAAACAGAGAAGTCATCAGTTTTTAATAAAGTATTATAAGCAGAAGTCATTTTTTGTTCAAAGTCTCCCATGGAAAATAAAGCCGAACAACCTTCATGTATGTGTACCTTCAACTACCACAATTGCCTTTTCTTACAATTCAGCCAATGTATTTTATTCATATGTTTTTCTGTTTTCAGTACACAGCAGCCAGCTATTCCCCCTCTTTTATATTACCAGCTGGTTTACCCAAGCGCTTTTCCAATGTGAGCAATGGTCGTTGCAAGGAATGGCCTTATGTTGTAATAAGCTTTTTCATTGGCTGGTGGTTGTCAGACGGTGGGACTGCCGGTATCAACTTCTAGCCAATAAGAATGCTTATTACTGAAAGGGTGCAAGGAAAACTCTTTGAGTTGATGAGTAGAAGGATAACCCAAGTGCAGAGGATGGAAAGTGAAATAAGAGACATCTATTCTAAGCCAGAAGTGTTCAATGTGATGATTTTTCTGTTTTTGTGTGTGTGTGTGTGTTAGCCACTAAATTGCATATTAATTGCTCTATCTATTAGGAGAATTCTCTGAAAAAATAAATAAATCATTAACTCCTTCATGTCTTTGTATTGCTTCACAGCTTTTTGGTCGGGAGAATGTTGCAGCCAGTCTGGAGCTGTATCCTGGCAATACTTGGAGTGTTCATTTTTCACGTGGGAGAGGTTCAGAGCCAATGTTGGGAAAGCAACAAATGTACAGACCTTAGCAGCGAAGATGGCATTCTGGTAAGGAGAAGCTTCTTATCAAACATAATACAACTTGTCAACTTTGCAATTGTTTTTTTATCAATATCTAGGCTCTTCAGGGGTGGAGCTTAGCTAATGGGTGTGGTTTGTCCAAATAAGGGAAAGGAGGTCTTAAAACATATAACAGCCAAGTGCTCATTGCTCCTAGTAACTTCTGGAAGAACCCTAGGGTTCAACTGAAACATTTCACCATGGGGTCTTGCCATTTAATTTATTTTCTGAGCTAAATGTTGGCTCCAATAAACCTAGCTATAAATCGTAACCTATACACTTTCTGATAAAGAATTGTTTCCTAACTAAAGAGGTGACAACCCAAACTTAATGTTTAGAACATTTTGACACATTGTAATGTAATTTGCACATTTTGATTTGTAAATATTAGACCTTATTCTTCATGGAAGGGGATGTATATATAGACTGTTACAATTCATGGAATATCTGACCCTTCCAATCCTTTTTTCCTTGCAGGAATGCATCAAAGCATGCAAGATGGACCTCTCCGCAGAGTCCCCCGTCTTTCCTGGCAATGGCCACATGCAGCCCCTGTCCGAAAACATAAGAAAATACGTCATGAGCCACTTCCGCTGGAATAAATTTGGCCGAAGGAACAGCACTGGCAGTGAAAACAACAACAATAACAATAATAACAACAATCCAGGTTACAAGAGGGAAGATATCAGCAATTACCCCATATTCAACCTATTTCCTGGCAGCGACAACCAGGATGGACCAATGGAAGAGGCTGCGGATAGGCAAGACAACAAGAGGTCTTATTCCATGGAGCACTTCCGATGGGGGAAGCCTGTTGGAAAGAAAAGGAGGCCAATCAAGGTCTTCCCTACAGATGCTGAAGACGAATCCTCAGAAAGTTACCCCATCGAGCTGAGAAGAGAGCTCTCTCTAGAGTTTGACTATCCTGATACCAACTCCGAAGAAGACCTAGATGATGGGGAGCTGCTGGATAGCCCAGCTAAAAAAGACCGGAAGTACAAAATGCACCATTTCCGATGGGAGGGACCCCCCAAAGATAAACGCTACGGAGGATTCATGACCCCCGAGAGAAGCCAGACACCTTTAATGACTCTTTTCAAGAATGCCATTATTAAGAACGCCCATAAAAAGGGCCAGTAAGGGGTAGACGCTCCTGTCTGGCCCCCAGGGAAACCCAACGTGTCCCCCATTCTGGATTCCATTGTTCATGATCAACTCTTACTGGCCCAATGTAGTTAGCTTTCTCCCGACCCCAAGTTTAAGTTCTTTCTCACATAAGTAGAACTGTACTATACAAAGCCTAGAAAGATTGACCTATAGCAGCATTGTACATAGGGAAGAGGTAGATGTTTCTATCCGTCGATCTCTAGTTTTTGATTTGCTAAATTATTTTCATATCTGACGAAAAAAAAATGTACAATACTGTAAATGAAACGGAAGAATAAACGTTTACAATCTTACTGGCTACCAGTCTGTTCCTTCTTTGTGTGTCAGGGCACAATAAAAACACAATATGGTTCATATCAGCCATCCATAAACATTTCCCCATAGGGTATTCCTTTAACCCTTCTTGGGGTATTCCTGAGTGTGGTTCAGGGGTTCATTTTCAGCACCAAAGTGGTAACCCCGAGCCACACTCATAGCTTACCTGGTCCTCCGAAGATGCCCGCCCGGCATCTGTGTTCCCTGGTCTCGCGTCCCCGGTGTGATCAATGGAATGCGTGAGCGTGCGGGGGTGGTGCACACGGGGCCATAACCTGGCGGGAAATTTAAAACAATGTACCGCTTTGACATGCAAACTTACTGACCGCCAGGGAGGATAAACACCCGGAAAGCAGTGGGAATTCCTGCTGATCTTCCATAAATAAAGACTTTAAACTAGCTGTCTTTGCAGATTTTGTTCATCCGAACCTGCAGAAAGTGAATGTTTGTGTTTATAGGTTTTTGTGTGGTAAGTGGGCAGGGAGCTCAGCTCATAAATATCAGTGATGGTAAAGTTATTAAATCAAGCAAAAGGGAATACTATAGAACAGCCATTATTATTATTATTATTATTATCAAACAGGATTTATATAGCGCCAACATATTACGCAGCGCTGTCCATTAAATAGGGATTGCAAATGACAGACTAATACAGACAGTGATACAGGAGGAGAGGATCCTACTCCGAAGAGCTTACAATCTAGTAGGTGGGGTCTTCTCAACCTTGTTACCCCTAAGGAACCCCTAAAATAATTTGCAGGACTCAGGGAACCCCAACTAAAAGCAAATTATTGGGGGTCAATATGAAAAAGCCTCCTAAATTGATGGCTAGTGGTAAGCATTAATCCCCCCTACAGTGGAGGCTGGAATACGGCCGCTATGAACAACTAAAAACAACAATAAAGTCATGCAGCTGGTTCTGCCAAATAGAGTCGGCCCCAGAACTATGCTGGTATCATCGTCTGGGGGGTGGAGGAACAGACAGACAGCACACACAGCAGAGACAGACAGACAGCACACACAGCAGAGACAGACAGCACACAAAGCAGAGGGACAGACAGCACACACAGCAGAGACAGACAGACAGCACACACAGCAGAGACAGACAGACAGCACACACATCAGAGGGACAGACAGCACACACAGCAGCGACAGACAGACAGCACACAGGTCAGAGGGACAGACAGACAGCACACACAGCAGAGGGACAGACAGGACACACAAAAGAGGGACAGACAGCACACACAGCAGAGACAGACAGACAGCACACAGGTCAGAGGGACAGACAGCACACACAGCAGAGGGACAGACAGGACACACAAAAGAGGGACAGACAGACAGCACACACATCAGAGGGACAGACAGCACACACAGCAGAGACGGACAGACAGCACACACAGCAGAGACAGACAGCACACACAGCAGAGGGACAGACAGGCAGCACACACAGCAGAGGGACAGACAGCACACACAGCAGAGACAGACAGCACACACAGCAGAGGGACAGACAGCACACACAGCAGAGACAGACAGACAGCACACACGTCAGAGGGACAGACAGCACACAGGTCAGAGGGACAGACAGACAGCACACACATCAGAGGGACAGACAGCACACACAGCAGAGACAGACAGACAGCACACACGTCAGAGGGACAGACAGCACACACAGCAGAGGGACAGACAGCACACACCAAAGAGGGACAGACAGACAGCACACACATCAGAGGGACAGACAGCACACACAGCAGAGACAGACAGACAGCACACACAGCAGAGACAGACAGCACACACAGCAGAGACAGACAGCACACACAGCAGAGACAGACAGCACACACAGCAGAGGGGCAGACAGCACACACAGCAGAGACAGACAGACAGCACACACAGCAAAGGGACAGACAGGCAGCAAACACAGCAGAGGGACAGACAGTACCCATATTTGTGTGCTTTTTTTGTATTGTTACTCATTTTTCCTCTTTCATTTTCCTTTTTAGGTTGTTGTGTTTTCTATTTTCATTTGCTTTTTATTTCCCACTGATTATGCATTGATCCAGAGGAAGGTGAAAAAAACAATTTCGAAACAATAATCAATTTGCTCCAAAATAGGGGGAAATTCCTTCCTGACCCCGTAAAGCGATCAGATTGCTCCCTGGTTCAATGGTATATGGAGGTTATTTCATGCATAAGTTCAGCTGGCTGTACACAATGAATAACAATGTTGTAGCACAGACATCATAGCAGAATGCTTTCATGGTTGGTGCTCGGCTATAATGAAGCTCCAGGATATCAGCAACCTAAAAGTGAACAAATGTTTTGCCTATGCTGATTAGAAGTCTTGGGTCCAATGTAACTTGCATAGTCAGATCTTCTCTCTTCAATTTGCTAATCTTCCTGCCTGTGTTAACAATGACTTTTTTCTTCAGTAGTCCAGCTGCCGTGTTTCTTATCTGAGCATTGTAACCTTCAGACTTTTGTTTGAAGTTTTCCAGGCAATTGCTCCAAATCCTTCTATGTCTTCCAAATTGCTCCAAATTCTCCTATACTGACCTACTTGGTTCTGGTAGAACTTGCAGCAGTCATGGAGGACATCCACGGCCTTTCTGACTTTCTCAATTTCATCTTGGCGTCTTAGACAAAATTGTTTTTTCTTGAGTATACCTTGGTGGCCGATTCCTTTTAAACGGCCGACATCCAGGAGAATCTGTTGTAGGTATGTGTGAATCTTCTCCTTTTTTCTCCTTAGGGAAAGATGGTGGTCTTTAGGAAGACAAGATATGGTCTCATTCTGTGGAAGATCGGCCATGTTCGTGTTCATCAATAAAGCGCGTGGTCCACTTCCTGCTTTGGAGAAGCTGGTACCAGAACCTTATGGATTGAGTCTGCTGGCTGTACGCGAATAACGTTCAGCAACAGTTTCTCTGTGACTGCCAGTTGCTTTTCAATTTTTAGCTTCTTTTTGTCACACGGATAACATTTGGCGCTTAAGTGGAGGTAGACTTTAATTCCTGCCACTCTGTTTTGTCTTTTCTTTCTTTTAAAAGAAAGGAAAAGATCTTTCAGGTTAGGAACTGTTCCGAGATCCTGTAAAACTTTGTAGAGAACGTCTGTTTTGTTGGTAAAGACCTCTTCCTTGTATTTTAAAAGCAGCGCATGTGTTTCTACAATGTCTGCTGGAGGGTTAGCAAAGGCTTCCTTGGATCAATTATGTCAGAGTACTCATTGAAGCCAAACATCTCCTCTGGTTCTGGGATGTTTTCTAAAACACCCTGAAGATATCTCCTGAAGATCGGGTATGTACTTTCTATGTAGTTATTCATGGTTGCAGCATTGGTGTATGTTGCAGGCATCTTCTTGTTGCTCATGGTGTGGAGGACCAGCCTAGCTACATTCATGAGGTTCTGTCTTTGGTGGTAATTTGAAAGCACTTTATCATGCTGCAGACACTGGTAGAACAGAAGGCCGACAGTCCTCGGGACTTCATCTTTAGTTGCTTCTGGGAACTTTTCGTGAAAAGCTTCTCTAAGGATTTTTGCCACATATTTAATTCCATACGGTATGCTATCCATATTGGAATGATATGCCATATAATTCCACGTGTATAAAATCTGTAGAGCATCCTAATGACCTTGGATTTTCTACTCAATATATCAATATGGGAAACCTTTTTTATTTCATCCTGAAGAGCGGTTAATAAAAGTTTCACCAGATGATATTCTTCTAGTGAAGTGGAAGCATATTTAACAGTCTGAGGAACATATCTTCAAATATCTTCATGAGCTCTGACAGGTACAGTGGTACCTTGGTAAAAGTCTTTAACCTGTTCCAGATCCTTGGACTTGATAAGAAATCCTGGATAAGAAATCCGTTCCCATGAAAAAAAAAATCCTATTGTTATTGGCATATTATACATTGATGGGGCTGTATAAAATATATTAAACACTGCTCAATACTAAAATACAAAAGCAATTAGATTAAATAAATGAAAGTTTAGCCTCCCTTTACCTTGCTGAGAAGAGTGGAGTGCCTACTAGGATGGTGCTGAGAAGGGAGGAGGAGATGTTATGTAATTCACAGAGAGTTATAGTGCGGGTTGTTCACTAAATAGTAGCAACTGGCATACTGACGCCCGTGGGCAGCCGTGGCTTTGTCTTAGGAGAGTTAAGTAAGGTAGCGCACGGTGTTATGACTCATTTTGACCCATACAAGTTCCACCACAAAGGTTCTATACTAAGCAAAGGTTGTATACCAAGCAAAGGTTGTATACCAAGCAAAATTTTTCGTGTCCAAACAGGACTTATACCAAGTTGGACTTATTCCAAAGCGGACTTATACCGAGGTACCACTGTATTTGGGTTCTATCTGGAGGTAGAAGATGTGCTCATAGGTTTCGCTCCTCACTGTTTTTGTATATTTACATCCTGACTCGGTACATCTCTTTTGTTTGTTGCACTTGCTCAGTTTTGTGAATCGGGAAGCAAGACTATCCAGCATCCTTTTTCCATTCACAAGAGTCAATATTGTCTTGTCCCAACTGTCCACCTCTTTCGTTTTTGTATGATGCTGATTTTAGTGGCATCCTCATCCTTCAGTTCAATGAGCTCCAACTCCTAGAGCAGAGTGATATCCAAGGGGTCCAGGAGATGGGCAAATTTTTGAATAACACGGGTAGGTGGAAGCTTAATACGGAGGAAATGCTTGTAATTCTGTCAAGCTCGCCTTCCTCTAAAGAGTGACTGTATTTTGATCACAGCCATTTCATTGTCTTTGAAATATTGTTCTTTGAGTTATACCATGTCCTCCTCTGTCTCATCTGGAGACTTTTCAACTTCAGTTGTAGTCTTTGCAGCTTCTTCTTTGGCCTCTATAAATTCTTCTGTTGGCTTTTCCATTTCTTCGTTAGTCCTTTCTAACTCCTCTGCTGCCTTTGTTACCCTTTCTAAAACTTCTCTAAACATTTCTGCAACCATTGTTAGCAGCATTGTTAAGTTGTCATAGCGATGTTTACCTGTACAATGATGTCAAAGTGCAGAAGTGAGCCATGGGGCTGTGTGGGGGGCCTGGAAACTATTGTGCTGTGTAGTTATGTAGCTTTGCTGATGTCATAGCTAAGCATTACCAGACACCTGATTGACTTTCTTGGTTTACTGACAAAAAAAAAATAAAAACGATGTGTTGTGTGGCTATACTGATCCCCTGAAACATTCATGCTGTGTTCTTGTACTGAGATACTGTAACATGCAGTAAAAAAAAACTCTATTTGATTAGTTATCATACTTTCAGACTTGATAATGTAAATTGGCAAGGTTTATATTGTTGTAAGAAAAATGTTTAATAAATACCCTCTATATCTGACAGTTTCCACAGCCACCACCTTTAATAAGGTGCCCATCAGCCCTCAGTAGAGCAGTTAGGGGTGAATTGATAAACAGAATTACAAGTATCTTCTTCACAATTTTCGCCAGACATTAGTTGGTGTGAATTTGCTAAACAGACATCAGCATTCACCGAGACGAAAGGAACAAATAATCTGCATAAACAATATCGTTCTGACCCTGCGTGACAACGGTGACATTTCTACTGAAAAGGGCACAAGGCTCTTCCTACAATGTCCACCTGAAACACAAATCACGGGACTCTTGCAGCACGCTATCTGTGTGAATTAATGAGGTTCACGCTGTCATATACTCTGCAAACCGAATAATAAATGTCTTTGTTTTATATACAGAAGTTATAAAAAAAGTTTACAAAAGATTATACTGAATGACCAAATTATATAGAAAGATAACAAAGGAGGAGGTTGTTTAGAAGGTCAACACAAACTTTATTTGTAACAGATCCAAAAATGTCAAGGCATTTCCTACATCCATCACTCAAACCTTCCTCCATAGATGAAATAGCAACAAGACATACAAACATTGTACATCGGCCTGTATATACATATCGGAATGCCTCAGGACTTTTACAGACATCGGTTGGCATTAAGTGGATTATCATCCCATCTCCAATAACAAATACAGATCATTGTGTTATACTGAAGAACTAGACACCTGTAAAGTGAACCTGTCACAAACCAAATTGTGCATGGTAATGAGGAACACATCATGCTAATTTATCACGTCTTTTTTCAATGGCCATCCCAACATCAGGGACTGATGGGTTGAAGAAAAAGGGAGCAAGGATCATACCTTCAATCCAAACTTCCTTGTTATGCCAACCACTCTTTTCACATATACATCTGAGGCATATCAAAGACTTACCTGCTCAAACTCCACCCTGGCTGACCATAAACTTCACCCCCAGTGTGACCATCTTTGGCCATAATTCCACACATGACGCCTCTTTTTTGACCTTGATATCTCTAAGTTCTGCAAAAGCCAGGGCTATAATGGTGATCCTAGAACAAATGCCCCTTTAAATCCTTATTACCAGTGGATGTACCAAGCCATCCCTTGATCCTATAAAGGAAATCTGGCCTAGAACAAATATGTGAACACACGCTGCTTTTCTTTCTGCTGAGAATACTAGTTCCCTGGCTCCTGTACTGATGCAACATGTCAGTGACTAACAAACTAATGCTTTTCTGCTCTGGGTTAGTGACTGGTAACTCCTGACATTTCCTGAAAGTGGCAGACATGTCAAGCCACATACCCTCCCACCAAGCTACACTGTTTGCCATAGGTAGGTAGGTCATGGATATTGCAAATAACTACACTGGTACTTCACACATCAGAAGAATGGACAAGAATGATATTTGCTTTCATGGAATGCAGACAATGATGATTCACATATTCTGGACATGTGTAATGTATTAGTGAAAGATGTGACTTTATTAATATTACCGCATGGGGCAGACTAGGGCAAGAAAATACAGCCCGGCACACAGGTGTTAGGAAGGTGATGAGCAATGATGAAAACTCCTTCCAGCTTCCTGCTGATCCTACTGTTAATAATTTATCCCCAGGACACAGGAAAAATAAAGCCAAAATTTTATGTGTGGCTGCAAGAAAAGTGTCAGGAGGGTTAGAAGTGGAGATGGTGAGCATTAGTCCACCCAATGTGGTACATAAATCCTACATCAGAATGCATCCTAACGTGCAGGAGGGAGTAGAAGCAGCATTGGCCTGCAACTTCACAGACTCATTTGGGCACATTCAAAGATTTATTTATTAGGAAAGCAAAGTGCAGGGTGAAATCACAAATGGTAAAAGGTGCTCATTCTCTGTCATCCTTTACTGCTGAGTCACATAATGCAAAGGTCCGGGAACTTCATCTCATAAACGGGAATTGAGTGGATCTGTGTCTGTCCATAGGCTGCTGTGATGGTTCCAGAAGGACTGGGAGGGGGGCTGTAAAATATAGGAGGACATGTGACTACATGTGTCATTTACAAAAAGTACATATAAGCAAGTTAAATACAGTTTAAATTTTTGTCTATAAAAAAAGAAATTGCAATTCTGCTTATCTATTGTTCTAATTCACACACATCCCTATCAAACTCTGTACAAGTTGTGCATCACTGACTCTTCTCTACTGCAGAATGGCCACGGCTATGATTGTATATTGAATGAAGAAGCCGCTCACTCGTGAGGTTACTCTGGTGCCCCTCTTTATAATTAGCCAGCCCCAGTCGTTATATTTTTATAACAATTGGTGTACATAAAGATTATTACCGTATAGTCAGCTCAAAGATCTGGTTTCGTTTACTCTGCAGCAAAGAAGCCTAAAAAATACAGAACCAGAATTAGAAGGTTAAACCCATTAAAAAGTAAATAAACAAAGTGGAACACAATGTCACATTTAAATACAAAACTAGAATACAATTTGATGATACAATTCCACAATGAAGTGCCGATCTGGACTTTCTTTCTATATGGACAGCACATAGGAAAGTTATAAAATAAGAGCATTTGAGAAGTTCTTTGTTCCTTCCCACACTCTTTTATACTACTCGCCTTCCAGGTTTTCTTACCTTTGGGTCCTGATTTTTCAGCTCAGTGTTTTCACATTTCCCCGATGTGTTCAGGTAGATAAGACAAATTATTGCAGAATGGACATCGCCTGTCCCTTTCTGCAATAACCACCTGCCTGACCCTTAATGTTGTAAAGATGGACTTTTATTTTAAAAGGTGGATATCAGCCCTGAGAGGGGAATGTTCTGAAGCAGACTGTAATGTAGTAATGTGGACTGCTCTAAGTAACATTTAATGCTAAACCACTGTTACTGAAACAACTGCAATCCGGTGAATAAAAAGAGAGGGCTAGGGACACTTGGGAAGAAATGAATAGATAATGATGAAGGTTCTCCAGCAAGCAAATGAAGTTCTAACTGACTTGCTGCAGCATTTAATGTTCGCTACAAGAAGCAATGAATAAGATATTTTAGTCCAAAAGAGAAGCCTGAACCACTTGTACAAGACTCAAGTGAAGGCCAGAGGGCAGATTTATTGTCACCTTTCATGGCATACATCAATCAATTTTCAATACATCAATCTCCTTTTGGTGCTAGTTTCAAGTCAACAGTTTAAAATAATAAGCAGCTCAGATTCATATGGGTAAGGTGATAAAACGTAGAGCCTAAAAATACAATCTAAAATTAAATTATATCAGAACAAAGGAAACTCCTCTAAGTTTATAGAAAATGCAACACTGATTCAAAGACTGATCCTCAAAGGGTTTGTAAAGACAAATTTGCTTGTGCAAAAAAAGCCAGTGTATAAAGTGTTAGCAGATCTGTATGAGAAAAGTGCTCAGATACACATGTACAACCTTAGGGTGTATCCAATAGGGCATGAAAGGGTAAAAGTTAAAAAATGGGGGGTAAATGAGTGGAGGGTGTAGACAGGGAAAAGGAAAGAGAGCGGTTCTGTGGCTGTGTGGGATAAGACAAATAAGGAGGAGAGGGAAAGGGGAGATTTGAAACAACCTCTATGCTGAGCTGAGAAAGTGCCAAATGACTCCATTTACTGCTTTCTCGGCATTGGCACACGGGGATGCCATGCTTCTGGGCCAATTATGAGAGGTGAAGAGTTTAGGTTGTGTTGTTTCTGGCTTCTCCTAAATCCTATCTCTTATCCATCAGGGATCGTTTTATAAGCCTTTACACTTTTCTTACCCTGGCCCCACATTGGGCAGCGATTTCCTCAAACGGAGCCTTTAGAAATTTCTCCACCACCAGCCGCCTCCGCTCCCTCTCTAGTTCTTCCATGGCCACACTATCCACTGCAAGAAGTAAAAACATAGAAGAGAAAAGATTAAAAATAAAGAAACATAACAGTGCAGATGTATTTTTTCTACCTGCCTCAGTGGTCACTTTATTGCTGTATGTAAAGCTGATTGCTAACCCAGATAGCTAAGCAGTGAATCTCGTGAATGCGACTCAATACAAAAAGCATGCAGATATGAAGAGAAAGATGTTCAGTTGTTTAAACGAAAGTCAGAATTGTAATTAAAGTGCATCTGATCCAATCTTTTAGGAAATTCCTAGAAAAGGTAAATGTTTCTAAGTCATACTCCAATAATCCAACTATTGTATGTAATTCCTATATTTCAATAACATTGCACAACTTGTGCCTAGACCGGGCATAGGCAAACTACGGCCCACGGGCCGTATGCGGCCCAATGGGGATCTTTCTCCAGCCCTTTGGGTGTTCAGCGGCTCTGGCCGGTGCCCCCCGAGCAGGGTCAGGAGAAGGACCCCACCGGGGGGGCACACCAGCCAGGGCTGTGGAACACGTCCCCAGATCTGAGCCTGCGATGGGGGAGTGGAAGGGGGTATGCCATCATGACATCACATTCAGGGGCCTTATGATGGCATAACCCCTCTGGCAATTTTTTTTCAGATTGTGGCCTCTGACTAAAAAAGTTTGCCCACGCCTGGCCTAGACACTCCAGTTCTGTAGCATGTAAATCTTCAGTGTGAAAGCATCTCTGGCACTGCTGCCTCTGGCCTTTAGTTTCACCAGATTTGGAGTGATATTTAGTGGGGTCACCACTGTGCTGCTCACTGTTCTCTTTGCTGGGAAGGAAGCTGTACCTGAGGACCTGTAGTGCAATGATTTCTGCTTCTGATTTAGTTATTCTATAAATCTTTGCTTCCTCCATCTGTAGCATTACAGTCACCAGGGGGGCGACTCTGACATAGGTAAGCAAAGACCTGCTTCCCTACCCGGATGCCTCCACAGAACAAAAAATGGGAGGTCAGTGATGAATGGGTTAGGATTAAAAACTTGAAATGAAATCACAAGCAATACTAGTGACCAGTCCTTTGCTATATGCCTGCCTTTTTTGCCTGGCTTTCAAAGTAAGGATTCTAACCATGGAATAAATGCTAGCAGTTGTTGGTGGTTGCCGCATGGCTGAAATTGCTGATCTTCTGGAATTGTCTTACGTTAGAGAATAGTGTGAAAAAAAGAAGTCAGGGGAAGATATGTTAGAAGAAGATAGAGTGAAAACAGCTTAGTGAAAAAGGGGAGACAGGGACAGGGACAGTAAGGCATTGCATATCTTTGTAACAATTAGGATCAGGGTCCCTGAATATACAACATGTTAAACTTTAAAGACAGATAGCAGAGAGAACCCTTTGTGGGCTTTCACAATTACCCAGCTTAAAGCAGAACTAAACCCTTTTGCATTCTCACCTGGTCCCATTCCATCATCGGCGCCGCAATATTCTTCCTTGATTTGAACTTCAGCCATCTTTATTGACCGGGCCGGGATGACGTAACTCCCACACATGTGCACAGGAGTTTATTCAGTCCCAGCAGCTGCAGGCGAAGCCAGGATGGGTCAAGTACCGCAGCCAGGTATGGTGCAGCTCAGAAATCTTAGGCAGGAGGCCGATAAAAATGCTTACTGCAGAAAGGACATCGTCTGCCCCTTGCTGCAAAAATGCCCGGCCTGATCACAGTTTTTAAAAAGAATATAAATAAGAATATATATGGTATAAGAATAAAAAAAACTGGTCTGTAGATATACCAGGAAAGTGGCCACTGAATATTTTATGACACTTTGGAGAGATTTAGCAAACTAAACAAAGATATTATCAAATATTGATGCAACATAGTAAAGAAATGGATCAGATACAGCATAGCAACATTTGCTAATAATATATAAAAAGGTTTATAGTTTTCCTGGCAGTAAATCGCATTCACTCACCTATTGCTTTTTTTAACGTCTCAAACGTTATTTCTTCTGCCGGAGCTTTCTGGTGGGAGAAAATGAAAATATATCACTATGGTTAAAAAAAAATCTATAAGGTTCTATTTATAAAACAGGGAATCAGACATTCCTCTAAACATTCACTGGTGGGAATCAGTTACTACCATTCATACACATGGAAATGGAAGATTTCTTTATTTCTGTGATTGTGCTAGGAAGATTCACTCTTACCAGGGTGAATGACTTAGTGGCACTGGGAATGAAAGTGATCAGTATTTTATGGTTGTCGCCAGAATACAAGTAAAGGTAAAATCTTCCAGTGGAGATATCGGTATTTTGTATCTGTAATTATTGCATATAATTCTTGAAAGTGAATTTGTGTGATCTTGTTGCATGTGACGGATAAAGTGTACCTGTCATCTACATGTAGTGGAGAGATGTATGAGCATATATCTGCTCTTGGGAAGGTTCTAATGAATGAATGATGTTCATCATAAATAATCTGACTCCCCCAAGACCTATGAATGGGGTGCAGTTGTCTTTAAATATCTAATTACAAATAGACAGCCAGTTTAATTCATAGTTAGAAACCCTAATTTAATACGTCAATGCATCAGAACTAATACACCACCTCCTCCTTCTCTGGGCTGTTACGTGATTCCACTTCCACCTGCAGCGATATTGTTTCCCCAATGCTTTTTCTTTTTGATAAGCGGTCTTCATCTGCAAGACAAAGAGAAACCGGTTACCGTTGTTCTTGGTGCTCCGCTCTTCAATGACAGCTGAGAGTACCTACATGAAATATATGCAAAATCTGCATTTTATCTTTTCCCATTTATTGTAATATAACTAAATAGTTTACCTGAAACTGATATACAGAATGTGAGAGTGATAAGCTAATTTAGAGATGAACATGAACCTCCTAGAGTGTAAGATCTTCGGTGCAGGGTCCTCTCCTCCTCCTGTGTCACTGTCTGTGTCATTTGTAACCTCTATTTAATGTACAGCGCTCCGTAATATGTTAGCTGTTTTATAATAATATTAACTATGTACTTTTCCTGGAAATGATCAGATCAGGAGTTTTACTGGCACTAACATGGGGGAGACCCTTTACTGCTGTAACTGGTAAAATACCCTACCAGCAGCAGTTTGAAAACCACTGACCTACATCATATTCTAAAGCCCTATCTGGGCTCTCCACATCTAAAGCCATTATTACCTGTCAGCTGGGGAACATACGGCGTGCTTAGTCTGTCCGAGTTATATCCACTTCCACCCAGGACCTCGCTGATTTTACTCTGCAGAAACAGCAGCTCTGTCTCAATGTGATCAACATTCTTCGACCACCTGTAGGACAATAAAGCCCCATCGTCACATTAGCATTTCTATACATTTCATAGTTATTCAGATAAATGCTAAGAACATTTGGCAGAGAAGACACTTTTCTGTTCCAGCATTGACTGCGCTCCTGTATAAGTCAGCTGCATTCAGATAAGGTGTGAATAATGTGATGTATACTGCACCTTGAACAACTTTAAGATGAATTAGAATTGTAAGCCATCTCTTCTAATCCATCATGAGTACCCCACAAACTCCACACAGACAGATTTGCAAGGTGTAACAGAGGTCACATGACGGCAGGATAGTTTTACTGATTACATAGTTAGTCATATCATATTAGTAAGTAGTAGTCATATTAGTAAGTCCATCAAGTTCAAGCACCGCGGAAATAAACATATCGCAGTTATAAAACCCTAAGGCAAAAAAAAACCCCACAATTTGCTGCAACAGGGAAAAAAACCTTTAAAGCTTTAATCCCCAGTTATATTCTGAATAAACACTGGAAAGATTATTGTGTAGGGAGTTGTGATCAAAGCTTTGTATTTTATTTTGGAGAAAGCAGGGTAGCTCTCCAATATTGTTTTTTTTTGCTATACGCTCACTATTGGGGAAATTTTCCCAGAGGGGTCACAGATCAATCATATATCACCCACCATAAAAGATTCAAAAACTCTGACTTGTCTACATTGAATTGTTTATAAATCTTTATAGGTAATTAGTTGAGAATGAACCCTAAATGCTGATCTTAAAATAATTCTACACAGACCAGGGTATGCAACGATACCTAACATGTATTGTACAATTGTCGTTTATATATCCTTGTCTGATGCAGGTTCATATGTCAAGGGGGGGAGGTGTTCTGTTAACATTTTTATGATATAAATATATATATATTTAAACTTTTATACATTCAAACTTAATATTATTACCTTTTCTCCTATCAAGAAGGGTATGAGAAGCCCCTATAATGGGTCATGTAATCAGGCAAACCTACAGCAGCATGGTGGCTCAGTGGTTAGCACTTCGGCCTTTGCAGCGCTGGGTCCCAGCTTCGAATCTCGGCCAGGTAAGTTCTGCATGGAGTTTGCAGGTTCTCCCTGTGTCTGTGTGGGTTTCCTCCCACATTCCAAAAACATGCAGATAAGTTATTTGGTTGCCCCAAAATTGTCCTTAGACTGTGATAACTCCATACGACTGTGGTAGGGACATTAGATTGTGAGCACCTTTGAGGGGCAGCTAGTGACACAACTATGGACTTTGTACAGCGCTGTTCAATATGTTGCTGCTATATAAATACTGTGTAATAATAATTTATCACAAGGGCAGGAGATGGCTGATCACCTGTTGTTCCTCCGGGAAGATTACGAAATTACCACCCTTACAGAAGAAGTGACTACTGATTGAAACCTTCTAAAGTTTATCTACAAATGTTTAGAAGTAGGGGCTGGATTACAAATTTAATTATGTTATTATTTGGGGTTTAGTATAACCTAAAGTTGTTAGACTTGTCTCCACAGAATGGTGGACAACTGTCATCTGGTGATTAGATAGTACAGGTCAATGTAGAGTGTTCTGATATACCACGGGACTTAATGCTTTATCCTAGATGGCGCAGACACAGAGCAGTATGATATAATACACACTGCAAGCCATTAGAAGGTGGGGCCGATTACTTCTCTTGAGTGTTTGAAATCTAAGTGCTGCAAGAGCAGACAAAAAACATAAGTGGGCAGCAGCCTAAGTGCATTCAGACACAAGTGAACATCATTGAGATAAAATCTCGTAAGTGCTAGATAGTGCGTCATCGTTTATCATTTTCCGAGATACGATTGTCCACCATTGGCATGCGTGTCCTCACTAGTACTGAGGCTATTGTTTCAGATATGATGCAATGTCAATTTTTAAGGCCATCAACAAAAGCTTTCAAATATTAAAGTTACAGCAATACTTAATGGGAAAAGAGAATATAAACAATGACTTGAGCTGTCATGTGCCAGCCAATTTAAACCTTTTAAAGGATACCTGTAGCCTAAACCATATATATGTTTTGGGGTGAGTATTGTATAAGCAAACATCAGTATTTCTCCATCCTGTCTGTGACTTATTGGGGAGCGTTCTCCTCATTAGTTGTTAAACAAAAGCAAGAAATGTGGTTATTTCTGACAGAGGTGACCCGATTGGGATATTTAAGTTTTATTCCTTATTTCGGTGAGACTTGTGAAATAAGTTAAACTACCAAGTTAAAGGACAAATACTGCATCCCATCGCCCTCATTCCAGTCTCCTGAATCATTATATAATTACCAAACACACTCAGCTTTAAAGACAGGTACTCACTTTGGCTTTTCTTCAAAGACATCTTCTGGGAGCAAGTAAGGAGCTTCTTTCTTCCTCATCTCTATCACCTAGTGCAGGGAGGATTGGGTGTTTAAAAAACAAATGGCATAGGACAAAAAAGAGAAACCGACACCTGTGCAACTTTTAGTAAATTAACAGGTTTATTGGCTGCTATTGTTATCCTGCCTTAATTATCGGGTAAAGTAAATAACCTTGGACTAGAACACCTCAGGGACTCCCATAATCCCAACTGAGCTCCTGGGTATGTACTCCTGCTATGCCCATAATAGGACATTCCCCCATCTCTGTGCTGCGTTCCCAGGTCTGTACACCTGCTGTGGCCATTATGAGAAGTTCCTACCATCCCTTTGCTGAGTTCCCAGGTCTGTACACCTGCTGTGCCCAATATGAGAAGTTCCCTCCATCTCTGCGCTGCATTCCCAGGTCTGCATATTTGCTGTGCCCATTATGAGAAGTTTCCCCCATCTCTGCACCGCCTTCCTAGGTCTGTACATCCGCTGTGACCATTATAAGAAGTTCCCTCCATCTCAGTGCTGAGTTCCCAGCTCTGTATATCTGCTGTGTCCATTATAAGACGTTCCCTCCATCTTAGTGCTGAGTTCCCAGGTCTGTACACCTGCTGTGGCCATTATGAGAAGTTCCCCCAACTCTTTGCTGAGCTCACAGGTCTGTATATTTGCTGTGTCCAATATAAGAAGTTCCCTCCATCTCTGTCCTGAGTGCCCAGGTCTGTACACCTGCTGTGCCCATTATGAGGGGCTCCTACTATTCCTGCACTGAGGTTTTGGGTTTGAATGTATGTTGCGCCCATTATAAGGGGTTCCCCCCATCCCCAGCCCAAGGTTTTGGATTTATGTGTCTCTTGTGCCCATTGTGAGGGGTTTCTGGTTCTGAACACCTACACATTATTTTTATTTATTTTATATCAGGAAGAAATTGAATGTACAAAGGTGGGGGAAACACCCAGCTTCCCAGATGGAGAGAATTCCCAGGTCTGCAAATTTGCTGTGCCCAATATGAGAAGTTCCCCCCATCTCTGTCCTGAGTTCCCAGGTCTGTACACCTGATAGTATAGAAACATAAATAATGATCAGAATTCTGACCTCATGAATGTGTTGGCAGAAGGCTGGCACTGTGGTGAGCTGGCTGATCAGGTTCAGATAGGCAG
The DNA here is from genome assembly GCF_032062135.1 of Pyxicephalus adspersus. Classification (NCBI taxonomy): domain Eukaryota; kingdom Metazoa; phylum Chordata; class Amphibia; order Anura; family Pyxicephalidae; genus Pyxicephalus; species Pyxicephalus adspersus. The sequence continues at coordinate 1,555,212 of NC_092861.1, forward strand.
CACAAAGGGCATGCAGGGCACATCGATTGTATGCTGGAAGGTTATCCTCGTTACTCAGGGCCAAGTCCTGCAAAAATAAAGATTAGTCACATCACAATTACAGCTTTTGTTTAATGCAAAGATTTTCCTTTATTCTCTTGGTATAAAAAAAAAGGAGAGAACATAATATCAGGAGATTATTGTACACATGAGAACAATCATTTGTCTTGGGTGAAAATCATCAGACATGTGTATGTAGCTTAAGACACATATTTTCAATGGAGAGTTGGTGTCATGCTCTCTACTACAGTGTATTGTGCATGCTTCTGCCCATCCTATTCCTATTCACAAGACCCACAGTACGTATTCAGCAAAGGCCTATGGTGTTCTCATTGCTCATTCTCTTCAATAGTTTTATATGTGACAAGCACTGGACTAGATCTTCATGGAAAAAATGACAGGGAAAAAGTACCTATTCACATCTATCCCCAGCTTTTCCTACTTGCTTTCATTGTACATGGTGAATATACAACTGAAAATGAGTAATGAAGGTGCTACTATATAAAAGTCATCAGACTCATCATGTGACTTATTTTACTATATACGTCTCTATACACCAATCACATTACCTGCACCGCGAGTACCAGTCGGATCAGATCCACCACCACTTCTTCATTGGCCAGCTCAATACTAATCATGACAAGTAATGCGTAGAGAGCTTCATAGTGAGCCTGGAGATTGCTGGGGTCATTGCAGCTCAGGTAGATGTGGCGGTACAGTTGCTGGGAATGCTGAGGGAAAAGAAACAGTCCACATATCAAAGATTTGTAAAAAACAAAAATCCCTTAATTGTGTTCTTCATAAAATATGTGTAAAAAAGAAAGAGATAATAAGTTTTTTTTTTTTTTAATGGATGTTCCAGGATTATCTGCAGCTAATGAAACTGAATAAAATTAATTACTCTGACTATTGAAATGTAGCAGTCCTAGTATGTCTGCATTGTGGCCATTTTGATTGATCTTTTAAGTTTAGGGATATGACATGGGGCACATGTATAAAGAAGTGGTGATTCTAATAACAAATTGACACTTTTTTTTGTCTTTTGAAATGATGATGCTGCTGAAATAGGTGCCAATGTTTTCAGCTGAACGCCACTTTAATAAATAGGATATATATATATTTGTGTTTATTTTGTTTTTTGCATCTTTATTGGGTGGATTAAAAAATACTGAAGCAAGGTAAATTATATAAAAATATTTATATTCAAACGTACCTTCTTCATGAACAGGGTATCCGGTCTGGAGCACTTGTCCACCTTCAGCTTCAGAACAGAGATATCTGGGACTGTACTGGAAAAACATTGGAAGAACAGGAGTCAGTTGTCTCCTATATTGATCGGCACAACAGCAGCTTTTCATTTGTGCAGTGCTCTTTCTTACAATTACTCTCACACAAACTCCATTTACAGGAATGAAAGTTGCACTATAATGACCAAAAATGTCAGAATCCACGGTATTAAAAAAGAAATAGTTAAATCTTTCTCCTGGACTTGTTCTTTAAAGCGGAACTCAAAGAATACTCACTATTTACCTTGCAGTAGGGCTTGTTTTGTCTACTAGGTAAGTGAAAACTTTATTCCCTCGCTACTTCTTTGTGTGACCGGTCCCAGCAGCCTATTCACTAACCAGCTTTGTGCTGAGGTCACAGGTTGTGAGGTCATCACCTACAATGTAGGATTAGCAGTCGTAGGTGAGGATGCCAAGGGTTGGACAGAAGAGAACGCAAGCTGTCTGGGGAGCAAAGGTGAGGTAATACAATAAATGTCTTTTCAAGTACCCCCAAAACAAAAACAAGCATTTAACGCTTGCAGTGTAGTTACCCCCATTTGCAAGGAAAGTTTACCTATTCTTTGAGTTCAGCTTTACTGTTCAATATTACAGAACAAGTCTAAGTGAGATGGACAACCTACTTCTAGCCATACCATGCCCTGCATAACCGAGAACCTTCACAGTTACCCCAGTTTGTTTCCTCAACTGTAAATAAAATATTTCATACAAAAACTAATCAATAGGCTCATGCAAGAATCTAAATATTCGGTCTTAAATGTAAATAAATCCATGCATGCTTACTGATGCAATATATATACATGAATATGTTTAATCTTTGGTAATTTTCTAACACACCCAGTTGATATGGTACGTTTGCATTGTAAGTCCACAAGCATAGTAATGGCAATATCAGGACTTATAAAGCAAAGGTCTGCTGATTAAAATGATAACAACCCCAAACCTTGAGCTTGTTTTAATCCTTTTGATACCACGATGTGTAATTGGACGTGTTATTAACATTGTTAGAGAATGGGTATGAGGGTGAAATCTGCCTGTGTATCATAGCATAGCATTTATCATGCGGCAGTACCTGATGGTGGAAAATTTTCGCCTGTTACCATGGCGGTCCATCAGAGAGATGAGAATTTCCAGCACAAACAATCGAAGCTCAGAGTCTTCCATCAAGGTGGAGGAGAGCAGCGGGTCCAGGAAGGAGCTGGGTAATGCGGTCAGCATATTGTTACACTGGAAACCCAGGGACACCTTTGGGTAAAAGAAAAATGAGTAAACACAGGTGAGCAAGATGGCAGTAAGATGATGTTTGGACCCTATTGCTGTCTGATACATCCAAACACAATAATGTTTTGTAAAATATGTGACACCAGGTTGTGTCACGTAAATAATAAGCAATACGAAGCCCTAAAACTGCAAAGGTTGTCAAGACTTAAAGACTATGGTAAAGAAAATAGTCCCTGTGAGTATTCTTTATATCAATTTTGAAGTATTCCCAAGCTTTCTTCTTACTCATATGTTAATGTTCCCCAAATACCCCTGAAGAACCCAGTTAGTGAAACACGTTGGGATACGAAGCGTAATACGCGTTGGCCCAGATAGCATAGGGATCTTTGTGTATGGTAAGGGGTCCTACATCTCATGTTAAAATATAGGAGTGACTGATGTTTGAATTTTATATTACTCTGTGGTTTGTGAATTTACTACTGTATGTTTATTGAGACATTTAATACGCATTATCTTGCCAAAATAAATCACAGCCTTCTATTTCCTTTATTTCCTAATTATTTTTACTTTATTACTATCACAAGGAGGTTGACAAGCTGAGATATATATGTTTTAGGGAGACATTAGACCCCTAATAATCCTGTGCTAATTCTGACTGGGTGCAGACGGCGTTCAGTCATGTTTAACATCTCAGAACTTGGAGGTGTTTGGAGCTGAGTATTTATGGTCTCATTCTATACAGGGAGAAATAGAAAATGAATGTTCTCCCGCCAATCTGCTGCTTTTTCCCTGATACCCACCATAATAGTCCCAGGAATACAGGAGAGAAAGGCAAGCTGGGGTTACGTGGCAATATAAGGGGTGCCAGTACTTTTATCCTGTGTACATAGAAGTGGTCAGACAGCTTTACAGCAGCTCAGGCCATTTTTTAAAAAGGCTGACAGCTCAGTGTGCACAGGTGAACAGGGAACTTGTTAAAACTTACCTAGTGTATACCCCAGAGCAATAAACGTGTGTCCTCAACCCTTCCTTTCACCCTCTTCCTCTCACCCTCACCTCAAAAGATCTTCACTGCTCAGCTCTGAAAGCCTTAGCAGGCTACAATTCCTATCCAGGGTTTTGTGTCTATGTATGGCCAATCAATGTATTTCTATTGCCTGTTTCTTATGGCATCTTGCAGCCATCTAGGGTTGAAAAGCTTCAGCCTCTGAAATGAATAAAGCAATGGAATACATTTGCAGTGGTTGCAGTACCCAACTTCTATTTTGCTTCGCAAAAAGTGGTGAAGTGCTGTGCGGGGCAACGCATGAACAACTTCCAGGAGTGTGGATAAAGGTAAATATATTGCTCCGAGGATCACACTGGTAAGAATGGAGTGGAAGCTTCATAATACTAACAGCTCTTTCACAAAGCATGTTCACCCCCCGTTCATGTAAATGGTCAGGCAAAAAGACAACAAAGTACACTGCACATCGATGTAACCTATGAAGAGTACCTGAAGAAGTGACTTCAGAAGCATGACCTGAATGAGACGATTTCTGTTTTCTCTGTGGAAGAAAAAAATAAATAAATGACATTTATAATATAAAAACTGTTCCCACAACAGGTAATCCAAGGATATGATACCAGTCAATAGAATTTCCTGTGGTTTCCCTGCATTTAATAATACCCCCATCGTTGATTAATAATGCTTTGTTCTGCACGGTGGAAGGACTTTGATTCCCCGTATCAAAACTATCAGTAAGGAGGACAGTAAGCAACACAGCGGTGACATCACTCACTCCAAATCTGGTGAGATGAGCTTCAGGAAGCAACAGTGCCTTAGATGATCTCACACTGCAGATACAAACCTCCAGGTATTGCCATAAACTAGCAATTTAACACCTAGGTTCATGCAATGCAAGGCAACTTCTACCTATCTAGCCATGACCATGTTGTGGACTTACCACACAATGAGGCTTCTACCTATCCAGCCATGACCATGTGATGAACGTACCACACAATGAGGCTTCTACCTATCTAGCCGTGACCATGTGATGAACGTACCGCACAATGAGGCTTCTACCTATCTATCCGTGACCATGTGATGAACGTACCACACAATGAGGCTTCTACCTATCTAGCCATGGCAATGTTGTGGACTTACCACACAATGAGGCTTCTACCTATGTATCCGTGACCATGTGATGAACGTACCGCACAATGAGGACACTGATCAGAAACCAGTTTATTGTTCTATTTTGTATTTTGAAATCATACACATTGGCCCTGATTTATGAAAGCTCTACAAGGCTGGAGAGAATACACTTTCACCAGTGAAGCTGGGTTATCCAACAAATCTGGGAAGGATCTGGTCCAGGATTCAAAGCATTTGCTAGCAAATAGCAAATGACATTGAAGAAATCCATTCCTGGTTTGCTTGATCACCTAGCTTCACTGGTGAGAGTGTATTCTCTCCGGCCTTGTAGAGCTTTAATAAATCAGGCCCATTGTATTTAAAAGGAAAAGCAGACAAAAAAGTAGTGACGCTCCAGTCTTACCCTGATTTTTCAGGTTCCATGTTATGATGAACTGAAGCAAGTGGCACTTTTCCCATGATGAACAGCATGACCTCCGATCTTTGGTAAGTGGGCAATGTGCTGGCAAATGACCCTACAAAGGAAAATCAGAACTATATGAGCACCATGAAACATTGCGAGGGGGATAGCGCCCAGAATTGTCACAGAGTATGGGGCCCAGAAATGCTTGACAGTGGCCCTGGGTATCATTATTATGTACAGTAGGTATTAAGTGACATTTTTCAAAATTTTCCTAATTGATTTTATGTGTTACCCTAATATCTGCACTCTGCAAAATTATTATAGTAATATTTCATTGAAAAGCTATGTAGCAAGAAGACACAGGTACCAGAAAAAGAAATCAGAAAACAAAAGAAACCTATAATTGATAATATCTCCAGGATTGGACCTCTCAGAAAACTCTGGTTAAGAGCCCCCAAATTATTTTGCAGGATCTGTAGGTATCTCTTTTAACAGCTGGTGTCAAAATAGATCTATAATTAAAGATTGTACTAATAAAACATCATGGCTGGGGTGCTAGGAAAAAGCTGTACAAAAAAGCATTAAAGGTACAGTTTTCTGGGGAACTTTTAAAAAATGCCTGGAAAATGGGCTGCTTTTATATATGTATAAAACTTTATCTGTAAACACTGTTTGATCTAATCATTGCTTGTTCAAATATGTTGAAAAAGTCTTCTTATAGGGTGTAAATGTTTTGTGAGGCTCCAAAAGAATAAAATAACTGAAACTAAAGCTCTTTTGTTCCTTATGCCAAAAAAACTCTTCCTTTGCCTGGCAGCAATTATTTACAAATTGTACACAGACAACCACACATGTGGTTCTTCATCTTACAGATGCCAGGACAAAGTAACTCCCATGCCAATGTGCAGAAGTTATTATTATGGCCATTGGAATATATCATCACCTAGGGGGTGCCAACATCACAATAATAGAACAGAGCGTTTTGCAAGGTGCTGTATGCCTTATTGTGCAAACATGCTGTGCAAAAAAGAATTTGCAATCCCTATTTAATGTACAGCGCTGCGTAATATGTTGGCGCTATATAAATCCTGTTTAATAATAATAATAATAATAATACTAACAGCTCTTTCACAAAGCATGTTCACCCCGTTCATGTAAATGGTCAGGCAAAAAGACAATAACGTACACTGCACATCGATGTAACCTATGAGGAGTACCTGAAGAAGTGACTTCAGAAGCATGACCTGAATGAGACGATTTCTGTTTTCTCTGTGGAAGAAAAAAAAAATAAATGACATTTATAATTTAAAAACTGTTCCCACAACAGGTAATCCAAGGATATGAGACCAGTCAATAGAATTTCCTGTGGTTTCCCTGCATTTAATAATAACCCCATCATTGATTATTAATGCTTTGTTCTGCACAGTGGAAGGACTTTGATTCCCCGTATCAAAACTATCAGTAAGGAGGACAGTGAGCAGCACAGCGGTGACATCGCTCACTCCAAATCTGGTGAGATGAGCCGCAGGAAGCAACAGTGCCTTAGATGATCTCACACTGCAGATACAAACCTCCAGGTATTGCCATAAACTAGCAATTTAACACCTAGGTTCATGCAATAGGTGGCGAGGATGGCTCATTCACACAAAGCTCTGTACACACAAATAGGGCCCATAAATAAAAAGTAAAACAATCATGTACAATGACTTTAATGATCTAGATATCAGATATCACATGGACCATTTGTTGTCAGTACATTTCTAATATTTTCCTTACCTGTTTTGCTTTTATATTACAAAGCTAGCTGTGCTTTTTTAAAGGAGTATACTACAATACCGTACACATATAGTACACATATGGGGCTATGGTGTACTATGCGATCTGTTATTATATCACAGCTTCCATTTTATTATAACTTACTGTGTAATATTAGCACCTCCCCTTGCTCCGCCTCTCAACACACCCAAAAAATATAAAGTTCAACAACTTTATAAAGTTCCCAGTTATTGGTAGCCTCCCCTCTGTATACATCCTGCTGACCTCTGTACGGGCCCTGGCACCAGTATAGCTTAGATGGTAGAGAGGATTCCGGAGAACATGGGTCAGTATTACTGGCTTCATTAAAAACTGGAACGTTTTTTGAAACGTTAGAAAAAAGAGGTTTGAATGCAAAAGTAGCATTGAGATCACAGATTGACATTTTTACTAATCGCTACCTGCAAAGGAGATTGTGGATGTTGCTGGAATACAGGCGAGTATACAAGACTTTGTTCTGTGTTACATATTGTAATTGTATCTGACAATTATGGTATTAAACAGATGCACACTGTCGCCTTACGGAATTTTCTGTTAAGCCATCAGCCTGCATGTAAATATTATGTAATAGCTGGCATACTGATTACATGATTGGGAGCCTTTCTGATTCCAGCAGGAATATTACTACCTGTCGGAGGTTTTACTTCTCATCCTCATAAGGAATAATAGAACATACCGGTAAATTTGTCACAAGTGGCACACATACTGCAAAGGGGTTCACATTCTCCTTACAAAGTCCTTGGGAGAGGAAGTAACATAATGTTCCCTTTAAGGTTTACCCAGAAATCCACATTTTCCAGGTCCAAGTGGAACTCGCCATCAGATGATGTAAAAGTCAGTGTGATTGGAAATACTGTGCAGATCTCCATACATACCAACAGGACCGGTGGCAGCTATGACTGCGGCCTCAGATAGGACTTCTACAATCCCTGCCCGTACGGTGGCTGCACTTTTGCTGTTGGCATCCAGGTGGCTTAGCAGCTGCTGAATCACCAGGTGTGAGTGCTGGGGCTGCAGAATGGGACAAATGCAAAGAAATGATTATTGTGTATAGCACATGGAAGGTAGGCATTGGCCCTCATTTAATAAAGCTCTCCCAGGCTGGAGAGAATACACTTTCATCAGTGATGCTGGGTGATCCAGCCAACCCGGAATGGATTTTCTAAAAGTAATTTGCTGTTTGTTAGACCAGATCCATTCCAGGTTTGCTGGATCTCCCAGCTTCACTGATGAAAGTGTATCCTCTCCAGCCTTGGAGAGCTTTAATAAATCACGACCATTGAGTTGCAGTGTTGTTTGCTGCTGTGATGGTTTTTTTGTGCAGATGTAAAAGCATAGAGTGATAACAAGTTACTGTACACCACAAATAGGCCGGTAACCTATTTACTTTTAGTTCCATGTTACCATTATTAGTCAATAGATTATTGAGAAGTAATTTTGTCCCCAAGACTTCAGGTGACCTTCCTCCCTGGCACTGCGTGTCCTCATGCCAATCCCATAAGAAGGTGCCGGCTCTTATTGGGGTTACCGGACATTTAGGGCAGCGCAGAAAGATTATTTTTTGACAATACCTTTACAATCAATAACAAATATTGTTTTATATTTAATATTAAAAACACATAAAACAATATATGATGAATAATCAAAGAGATTGAACATATAGAATTCCTAAATATATTGTTCTCTACGTGTTTTGTGGCAATAAAATCCGCTTCATCAGGAAGTTTAGAGAACTTTCCTATTTGAAACAAAAAGTTCTCTAAACCTACTGATGAAGCGGATTTAATGCCATGAAATGAGTAGAGAGGATGTTCAATCTCGATGAAGATCTATTGTTTTATGTGATTTTTAATACTAAAAATAAAACAATAATTGTTCTTATTGAATTAAAATGAATTGTCAAAAAATCAGTTTTCTGTGCTGCCTTAAACGTTTGTTTGGTATTGTGGTTGTTTTTGGGATGTGGCAGTGTGTACAATTTAAACACCAATTGAGAAGATATATATTTTCCTTCTCTTATTGGGGTTGATTTACTAAAGGAGTTTATCCTGTTAACTTAGCAGAGTGAATGATCAATCTGAAAGAGATATTTGACTTAGTGGATGTGGTAAACCTTTGCAAAGAACACCCAATTCTGTACATAATGTTTGCTTGCATGATTGGATGGCTGAAGTAAGCAGAGCATCACCTTGTTCACTATGAAAAACATTCCTTGCAGAAAAATAATTCACTTTGCTGAGTGAACGGCCTAAACTCCTTTTGTAAATCACGCCCCGCTGATCTTCTGCTAGTTGTGGCTTCACCTGTAATCTTTGTACTTGTTTTATTTTCACTTCTTTTATTTTCACTTGTTTAAATTTCATGCACCTGGAATATATTGTGCTGATTTAAACCAAGCATTTACCATTTAAAAGAAAAGTGAAAGTGTTAATAAAGCCGGTCCTATATTTCAGTTCTGTGCAGCCTACCTGTATGGAGTACATGATAATCTTGAAGCATCGGACAGCGAAGACTTTTGGCTCCCACAGGGAATGGTTATCCAGGTGCCTGGAAAGCGGAGGACATATGGAAGTGAATGCTACAAAGGACCCTGGGTAGTCTTATTTCCATTAACTATAACCGACCAGCTATTTATTACAAATAATAAGGATTATGATAAACAGGAAATTTGCCTCCAATGTGAGTGGTTTATAATGTTTATAAGGGTAGGGAATGGCTGAAGATTCAGCATTTTACAACAACTTATTTTTCAGCTTATTATTCCATATTCCATATATATATTTAACAACTTATTATTCCATAAATGCCTTAACAATTTCTATCGTCTCCTATTCAGCTCTGGCGATCTGACAGCCAATCAAACCCATAGCACTAAGCACTCTACAAAGGTTCATTTTTATCCCCATATTGACCAAACTTACATTTCGTTCTTAACTGCAGATTTTTTCACCTTCATTTTTTTTTTCATTCAGTTGTATCTCTCACCTACCCACCTCAGTGTTATCCCACTGCTTATAAAAGCTAAAAGATAATTTAGCAGAGGCAATGCATAAAGTGCAGCTGTTTTAGCTCTGTGTATTTCTGTTTATTCACGCCCAAGGTTTACACACCACAGCCCTGTGTAGCAGGCAGGAGACCTGACCGGATTTTTTATAGTTTGGTATTGTCCAGGCCCCAGCCAGTGAGTGGACGGTGAAAGGAGAAGGACCCAACATATGGGCTCATATCTCTATCATGTAGCTCAGTGATACTGAATAAGTCTATTATTTTTGTCTTTTCTGATAGTTTCATAAACCTAAGCACAGTATTTTTCTCCTAAGTATTTATATTTGCAAGTCTTTATCATATAATTGTGAGGAGATACTTTTCTGGCTGACAATACCGGGTGGTGTCCCACTGCAGTAGAGCGTGACCTATTCCCTCCGGACGCTCTCCATGCTTACAGCAGCGGAGGAGTTTTAGGAATATTTGCTCTGCGCCATACAGCATCCTTGTTTCCCCTTAGCTGTGTTTTCTCTTCTGGCATCCCCTGCACAGCTGAAGGTGATTTGGAGGATGCTGCAAGCAGCAAAGGACTGCTACCTAAAATTACTAAGCTGCTGCAAGTGTCGCCGCTGGAGGTAATAGGCCGGGTGCGCTCTACTGCAGTGGGACACCGCCCGGGATAGTTGGCCAGAAGAACGTCTCCTGACAATAATATTACCAAATGACAACATACCCCCTACGAGCCCTGCCTGTCCCAGATACAAATTGTTGATATGTTGTATGTGGAGGTCTAAGTGATTTTACTACTAGAATCTGCTAGAAATGCTTTCCATAGACAGAAGTTGTTGTAGGTGTTATCGAGGTGCTTACATGAGAACCGGCTTGATGGCATTCTTGATGTTGCCATAAGCTGCTCTGCCCAGCAGTTCCCTCAGACATCTCTCTGCTAACTCTGCCGGATTCTCCTTCTCCTTGTCAGTGTTCTGCAGTGGCGATGGAGAGCGGCTGTAATTATAAAACAGGAATTATGCACAGCTTCAATGTGACCGCACAATGGATTCTGAAAAATGCTGAATATAGGCATTGAAAGACATTAATGCAGATGTACCCAGCAACTTACGAGTCAAATATGACCCAGCAAATGTTCAGATATTTATGACAAATGCCTGGAACTTTGTAAATGGAGAATTCTAAATGTTGTTTTGACTACATTGCTGTGTCAGTTTGTCTTTGTTAACTGGCAATGATTAAAACAGTGTGTTGCAATGGTAACAGCTTACCAATCAGTTAAGTATCTATGTATTGCTGTAAAATGTTGCAAACCAAGGCACCTGACGGAGAGTTGGGATTATCAGGACCCCATCAGAGCTTTATGGTTTTAGTATGAGCCACCTATCTTGATATGAAGAACGGGCTCCCAGAAGGCAGTGCTATATGTTCAGTCAGTCTTGTGATTCAGATGTGCCAGACAGAATAGCCAGGTCATGCCAAACCTCACACCAAGGTCTAGGTCTCACCCAGGCACATGATTGGACTGTCAGAAAACAGCAGCACGCTGGTGAGGTCATTATTCTACTCCTTCCTCCAGTAAAAAGAAAAAGCTTGTATTGCCAGCTGGGCAGCTCTGTGCAATGTATGAGAGCCTAGCCGACAAGATTTACTTAAGCTACATACATACGTGCAAGCATTGTCGTCATGCATGCACGATGCATGAATGAGTGCTGTATATAAAGCACCATTCAGCTCTATAGAGAGGGGAGGGGGAGAACGATGGAGTGCCACCACGCTGCGTGCTTCCCCTCTTTTGCTTTTATTAAGATTGACCAGGAAGGTCGTTGGGATGATGGACGACGGGCGCTGTACACACGCCAGATTCTTATAGTCCGATATCAGCCCTGAGCCAATTATCGTACGAGAACCAATGGACGTGTGTATGTAGCCTTAGAGTGCTGGTGTACCTGGTATAACGCGGCACATAAAAAGCTAAATATTTTTCTTTAGTTTCAGAGTAAAGTAAAGGTAAAGTTTATGCCCTGTTATTTCCGTCAGCAGGGAGATTTCCTTCACCTTCTGTCCCTGTGACACCGGTACAAGGAATAAGTGGTTGTCACCGGAGCATAAAAGTACAGAAAGAGTTTGCAAGACTATTGAAGCGTCCTAGGCTACATACACACGTCAGATAAGTCTTGTCTGATTATCACCTCAGGGCTAATATCAGATGAGAATCTTACGTGTGTACAGCGCTCGTCTGACATTGTTCATGGATCCGTCCTGGCAGATCCAAGAACCACGAATGGTTGTAATAAAAGTGAAGGAGAGCACATCGTCGTGCAGCTCTGTCATTCTCCCCTCCCCAAAGAACAGAATGGCGCTGTATGCACAGAGCTTGTTTAGTCTTTTGTTGTTGGAAAGAATCGTGAAAGATCCAACGACAATTATTGAACGTGTGTACCCAGCCTTAAGCCGCGTACACACATGCAATTCTAGTCGTTGGAAAGGATCTTTCACGATCCTTTCCAAGGATAAGAACCACACAATGCATGAACGAGTGCTGTACATACAGCACCGTTCTGCTCTATGGAGAGGGGGAGAGCAACGGAGCGGCACCCTACTGCACCCCTTCCCTTGCATTAAGATCGCTCGTCGTTCATCGTCCATGGATCCGCCAAGACGGACCCACGGACGATGAACGTCCCAGGCTGTACACACGCCACAGAAAAATGTTAGTGTGTATGTAGCTTTACTCTTCTTCATTAGATATTTAATTGTGTCTGTGCCCATGTTGTAAGGATTTCCCATCAGGCCCCGAAGAGCTTACAATCTAAGAGGAGGGGGAAGCAGCATACAATAGAATGGGAGATAAGGAACAGTGGGAAGTAGTGGATGCTCACATTTCTCTCCCTGAGTCTTTAATAGATAGATGTCATTTCCTAACGAGGTGGTAAACTGTTATTCTGAACATTGCACTTACTATGTACGAATTGGTAAAATGTTTGCTGATGGGAGCCAGACAGCCATAAGATAAAAGGGACACAGTGTTTCTTATTACAACATGTAATGCTGTTTGTCTCAATGAACCCAAAATCCTACCCAGCACTTCATTTATCAATGTAAATACTAGCGGCCTTCATATTTCCCTCAGGATGAATTGCAGGTCGGAAGTTATAAATTGGAAACATACACCTGAGGTTCACACAAATGTTTTCCCCACAAGAACAGAATATAAATATTGATCGGTAATAATAACCGGTTATGTGCTTCTTACTTGGTCCTTGTCTCCGCATTGTCGAAGCTGGAATGGCACATTTCACTGAATCGGGACACGAAGAAGTCGTAGCTGCGATGGTACGAGGGGGTGTCCTCTTCAATGTTTGCAAATTTTACAAACTGAAAAAGTGACAGAAAGCAAAAGATGAGCAACAAGTCAGACAGAAGATGTGAACATTTTATTTTTACTTTATTAATGAACTGGCATTACTTCCATCTTCATAAAATGCCATCACCTAGCAAGGATTACAGCCATGAGAAAAAGAAAGTACAATTGTAAGGTTCTGCATATAATAAAAAATCATCTGGTCCTTAGATGTGTTAAAATAAGGTTAAATAATCTCTGATGAACAACACTTGACGCTATGAAATGATATACTTTCCAAAGACTGGGTCACAATGCAGAAGTATGTGAAAATTGAAATTTTCCATAGGAATGAGGAGGGTAAGTAGAAGCCAGGTGCAGCTCATCAGATGCATTGATTGATCATCAGTCAGTGTGACCGCTTTATAAAGCAAAGTTTCAGCAGTTTGCTGCTCTGCAGTATTCAGGTGTGTGTTACCACAATGCCAAGTGGTCGCCAATCAGTGGTCCATGAGAAAATGTTGGTGGTCCAAAATTTGAATATTTTTCTTAATTTTTATGCTTTAATAATCCGATTGTCATACAATGCATGACAATTGGACTGCAATACAACGTTTGTTTATATTTTTAACCACCTGGGAAAAGTTCGGGTTTAACACTTTTTGCAAGTGTTTTTACCCCGAACTATGTCGGGTTTAACGCCCAGGTGGTTAATATAACAAAAATAATATTCTAATAAATTTTTATATTCTGAATGACAATTTTCGCTTTTATATTGCACTAAATTCATGAACTTTACTAGAGACGGAAAAACAAGGGCGGCGCAGCGTGATGTCAGTGTAGTGTTAAGTTGTATGGGGCAACTGTTGCCGAGCCGTACGCTTCAGTATTGTTTCCAACATTACAACAGTCACCCCGCTCCGCCAATACCGATTCTCATACCATTGTTTTATTTTATTCATTTCTCAGATGCTCTTTTAGGTAAGTATGACCTTACCTGTGTATTTTCTTTACCTGTTATATTTAATGGCATCAATTAGTTTGACATTCATAGACTTTGGTCTCAGATTCCAATGAAATAAACCCATATTGAGTGGGAAAAAGCAAACAAATATTTTGTATTTCTTTAGTAATACCAAAGATAATACAACTAATGATAATAGTAACAATAGTAATACTTAACCGTGAGCTGATCAATGAATCAGAGCCGCCTCGTCAGCACCATTAGGAAGATCATTATTTCACAATTGGATTTATCTTTTTTAAAAATTCTTAATAATGGTCCGCCGGATTTAAAATGATGAATTTCGCGTTTTGTAAAGTCCAAAAGATTGGCGATGACTGCCAAGTAGGAAAGGCAGCAGCAATGATCTCAGAGAAGCAAATGTTGCTGCTCATCAATCTGGGAAGGGTTAGAAGGCCATTTCCAAACAATTCCACAGTGAGAATGATTATTCACCACTTTAAAGACAATTATGAATGGACATCACAGCAAATTCACCCCAAACTATGCAATGGTCATTGAATTTGTGAAAACTTCCCAGAGCTCTGACTTTACACACCTCAGTTAGCATGTTACATGTTACGGTACATGACAGGGCAATTAGAAGAAAACTGAACACGTACGGATTGTTTGGGGGTGCAAGGGGAAGATCTCTTCTCCCTAAAAATAACATGGCAACAAGGCTTAGGTTTGCAAAGTTATATCTGAACAAAGCACATCGCTTCCTGAACAATGTCCTATGGACAGAAGAGAACAAAGTGGGGATGTCTGGCCATAATGTACAATGCCATGAGCAGCATATCGGCATAAATGCCTCATGCCAACAATGATGTGTCATGTGACCTGGGCACCCTGCAGTCATTGGATTAACTCTTCTGTATACCACAATATTGTAGAGTCCAATGTAAGGCCCTGTGTGTGTAACCTGAATATTGAAGGAGAAAATGATCACATTTTTATTAGTTTTTCCAGCAATTAGATTGTAAATCCACCCAATAATGATATTTTTATTATCTTTTGTGACGTGGTTTGGGTTGTTTTGACAATTTAGCAGCCGCAGTCAGGCAGAGGAGACGATGTGATAATCACACAAGCGCGGCAGCAATTCACAACATGACAAATGAATCCTCGCTGTGCCGCGTCTGTGTGCATCTGTCATACTATTGTCATTGCATGGGGGAAATAAATCAGAGTATGATAAGAGGGATGGAGAACTCCGCCCAAACTACACAACATATTTATCTGTCTGCTTCACCTTTCAGACTGCTGAATATTCTGCACATTTATTTTAGTGTTTTCATAATTATCACACTTGTGTCATGTTTGTCCTCAATAATAAAAGGTCGGGACGTCTGTTTGGTGTTTAATATGCCACCTGTATTCTATTAATACACCGCCCTCCCCTCCCGGCTATACCTGCTGTACTCCCCTGCCGGTGGAATGCCGGGTGTATGTGGGTATGGGGGAGCACGTCACCTTGTCACATGATGCAGTGGTTGGGTCTGAGTGACTTATTGATGGCTTTCATGTTATAGAGAGGGTGACATTACCAAAGCTGTAGAAGAATGAGAAGGAATGCAGCAATGCGGAGTGTAAGGTAAATATAAGCAGGTGCGGGGGTATTCTGAATATTCTGATCATTGGGAGAGGCTTCATCCTGCCTGCAGCAGACTGATAATATCATCTCAGCCTAGGCAAAGTCACTGACTGGAAATCAAAGATGGCTTTTTAATGATCAAGGTGTAATCCCCTGTTCCAGCACCAGTACTCACCAGACCCCCAATCTAAAGCCGCACTCTTCACCTATAGCAAGCCCCCACTCATCCTCGGGAGACTGGTTGCTTTTTCCAGCACACGGCTGCCCCCAGGACTTGGTGAGCAAGTGATGGTGTCTGGGTAAGGGCCGGCAGAGGGCCAGGAGCCCACAAGTAAAGCAGGACCAAGATTCCAACAGAGACAAGTCCAGAATACAGAGGAGAGTCAGGTAAAGCATCCACCAGAGGAGGTAGACAAGGGCAAAACACAAGCAGAGTCGGGGTGACAGGCAGAGTCGGGGTGACAGGCAGAGTCGGGGTGACAGGCAGAGTCGGGGTGACAGGCAGAGGTCAGTCCAGGCTGCATACAATCTATAGGTCAGGAACAGGCAATGGTCAGCAACAGAAAATCAGATGAGAACTCTCCAGCATAGATCAGTCCAGATAAACGCCCGAACAGACACGGATCACTGGGAGCAGAGAGGATATAAAGTCCCAGCAACCAATGTCAGGAACTGATCTGCCTCTAGAATCCCCTTCAGCTCTGCACAGCCTCAGCAGGTGCCATAAAATACATCGGCTGCACGGGAAAAAGCAATTTCTTTATTCTCTTTGCTGCTGCACATGACATCGCTGAACAGAATAAACCGTGTTTTATACTGCGATGGCGCAAAAATCTCGGGACAGATCTAACACA
Source organism: Pyxicephalus adspersus (assembly GCF_032062135.1). Lineage (NCBI taxonomy): Eukaryota > Metazoa > Chordata > Amphibia > Anura > Pyxicephalidae > Pyxicephalus > Pyxicephalus adspersus. The sequence continues at coordinate 1,571,904 of NC_092861.1, forward strand.
AGGTGCGGCTTTTATGAAAATTGTTGTCATTCATGCAGACTTTGAAAATGAAAGAATAAAGGCAAACTAAATTAATAATATTCTGTCCCCCTTCCATCGCAGCGTGCAGCCATCTTTCTTCTTCTACTTTTCATTCCGATCTTTGGTCATCATAATTGGCCAGTTGGGATGATGTAACTGTTAATGAGTTTAATCAGTAAGGGAAGGTGGAATGTCCGAGGGATCAGGCAGGTAAGGATGCATAATGCAGAATGGTCATCACCTATTCCTTTTCAGCAAAGCCCGGACTGATAGCATATTTTTAAAGTGGAACTCTGATTCTGCTTTAAATGGGTCAGGGACTTCATCCTCCCCAACTATCCTCCCTGTTGGTGTTCCCCAAGGGTCAGTCCTTGGACCGGTCCTCTTTTCTCTGTACACCTCCTCTCTCGGTAGTCTCATATCCTCCTTTGGCTGACTTGTGTGGTTTTACAGAAAACTGCAGGTAGTCCCTGGGTTACATACGAGATAGGGACTGTAGGTTCGTTCTTAAGTTGAATTTGTATGTAGGTCAGAACAGGTACATTATTTTATTTACAGATGTTTTTCTCAACATAATAATAGGCAGCATGGTGTCAGTTACTATATAAAATCATCACTGTGAGTGAATCACAAACGAAGAAAAAAAAAACTTTATGGAGCCCAGACATTCATTAACTTCTGGAGCAAGCAGTGCTTTGATATGCAAATAGAAACAACTGCAGAGTTTGTCTTGGTCATTAAAGAGTTACAAGATGTTACAGATCAGCTCTTAGGATTACCCACAACCTCATCCGTGTTAAGCAAAAGATTTCTTCTGCAGGCTATGCAAACAACCCCCCCCCCCCCCCCATCAAGCCTCCATCCTGCACAAGAGTGAGCAGGGATTCCCGGAATCCCAGTTTTTGTATTTAGGAGTCGTCCTTATGTCGGATGTCCTTAACTTGGGGACTTAAGTTGTGGGTATTTTAGTTGGGGTTCCCCCCAGCTGTTCCAAGGTACGAGGACACCATACACACATATAGAAAACATGTCAGAAAATGACATTTATATCATGCCATTTTCATTCCCCAGAGGTTTCAATCAGTATTCTGACATTGCTATGACGGAGGCATGATACATTAAATTTTTTTTAAAGTGATTTTGATTCCATAATTTGAGGTCACTTTGCCTGACAACGTTCACAAACATTGCAGTATAAGTGACTTGCTACTTGTGTATGAATATGAATGAAAAGATATGCCGGTGACTAAATTAGTATGAAAATGTATCCATACAATGAATCCTCAGGAAATTTTATTTGTGCACGCAGCTGGTGTTGTTGGTTGAAAAAGATATTCTTTGCAAATTGCTGATTTATGAGTCTTATATTGGAACTGAACCCTGTTATACTCACTTTTTTCCCCATTCCCTGACCGGGGCGCTGCCATCTTCTTCCTTCTTTTCTTCCTTCCCGTCCTGGCGGATCTATGAACAGCGAACAATCGTAATGAAAGTGAAGGGGAGAGAGTTTAACAGGGTTCCGCTCCGTCATTCTCCCCGAAATAGGCATTCATTCATCGTTCAGTCTTTTGTCGTTGGAAGGATCGAGAAAGATCCTTTCCAACGACAAAAGTCTAACGTGTGTACGCAGCCTAAAAGTGCTTATTGCAGAAGAGACATCGCCTGTCCTTTCTACACCAATTTTTAAAGTGGAACTTTAGTTCAGCTTTAAAGATAATTTGAAGCCTAAAAGAGGAAGCTAAAATGAACGGCTGCTAGAAGGTGAAATAGAATAACTGGATATTCACCTTCAATCCAGGGACTTTCCAATGTGCTCTGGCTGGCATCATTATACCCATTGAATCTACATCTTCATAGACTCAATCTTGTGACTGGACAGGGAAAGAAACAGTCCAGTGATGATCCCATCAGTGACACATCATTGCCACCAACTCACAGTCACATATAAGGTTAGTAAGATTCAGATATAATTTGATGATTGTGCACTTACCGAGTTTGTGCCCAGAATCTGAAGGTTTGGCTTTTCTGATTCCAGCAGTTTGGCCACCATCTGGAGAAAACTTTCCACAAACAAGTTAATGCTCTGACAATGGCAGGCCATCAGTAGTTGGTCCAGGGCCTCCATGGCGATGCACACGTAGCTAAGAGAAAATCATAACAAAATACATTTAATATAGATAAATGTAAAGGTTTGCACTTGGGAGCTAACAACATGCATGCTTCCTACTGTCTAGGGGGAATACATTTGGGGGAGTGTGCCAGGAATAAAACCGGAAGACGAAACCTGCTCAGTGCTAATATAACTGGGGATTAAGGATTTAAAGTAAAAATAACAGAGACTGCTGACCCAGGGAACATCCGATCGCCTCATGGAATCAGGAAGGATTTTTTTTCCCTGTTGAAGCAAATTCTACCCCGGGTTTTTTTTTGCCTTCCTCTGGACCAACTATGTCTTATAGGGTTTTATATCTGGGATATGTTTATTTCCCTAGGGGTTGAACTTCATGGACTTATGTCTTTTTTTCAACCTAACTATATACCTATGGGACACTTCATCACTTTCTGTATCATCAACATAAAGATGGAAAGCATAGGGGGACATTTATCAATAAAATACTAAACAGAAGCAGAAAAGAAAGACAGCTTGTAATTAGGAGTTATTATTTACGAATTCCTCACTTAGCTTCTGTAAAGCTGCTTCAAGGATTTCTTAATTGTTTGGAGCGGATGGTTAGATTTTTAGCGGGCATTGGGAAGAATGTCCCTTGGTTAAGGGACATTGGCTTAGATTTGGTTTTAACATTTTTGAATTAGGTTAGACATTTGGGTTAGACATTTGGGTTAGACATTGGGTTAAATGTAACATTGGTTAGATTTTAGCATTTTACACTGTTAGGTGTCAGAGTGCTTTCATTTACCACTGAAAATTGTGTACCAGACCAAGCATATTGGTAATGTTGTATCTATAATGGAGATACATTCATGTCACAAAAACTAGGATAATTCACTAGGCCTCATATGGGTGAATGAATTTAATATAATGATTTTCTGATGATGGATTATCCATATATATAGAAGTTCATCCTTCTCATGAAGCCAAGGGGTGAAATGCGTAAAGGACTTCAACTTTACGGACTACAAACTTAGAGGTATAAAAACTTTCTATATGTATATCTGTATGTATTACAATGTTTTCTTTTTAATGTTGTCTATCTGTATTTTGTAAATGTATAAATTATATGAATTTTTAAATATATACAGTAAATCAATTTGTGGTGCCAGAAAAAATCCCAAAACGAAGTTGAAATCCACAGAAATGTTAAGGATTTTTCTAACTGAAAGGCGGCCTGATTTTTATTCTGTATAGTAATTATCCCTTGGTTGTAATTTGCAGTCACAGCTTTTGAATGCTAGAAAATAATCTTGCTGAGTCCAGCTGGGAAGTTGAAGGGGAAAGGGGGAGAAATTTATAAAACCTAAGACTACGTATACACGTCAGATGATAATCACCTCAGGGGTGATACCGGATGAGAACATACGGGACATTCCTGGTGTCTGTACAGCGCTCGTCTTCTGCCATTCCAAAAACCATCCTGGCGGATCCACGGAACAATCATAATGGAAGGGAAGGGGGAAGAGAGCATTTGGGTGCCGCTCCGTCATTCTCCCCTGTCCATAGAGCCGAACGGTGCTGTGTATACAGAGCTCATTCATGCATTGTTCAGTTTTTTGTCGTTGGAAACAATTGTGAAAAATCCATTCCAATGACAATTATTGCACGTGTGTGCCCAGCCTTACACACGTCTTGTCTCAAGGAGACTCTGAGGTTGGTACATACATCAGGATGCATTTGGGAAATTGCCATAGAATGTAATTACACAATGCCGGCCCTTGTGCAGAAATGCAAAAACAGGAAATGCCGCTGTCCACCAAAGTCTATGCTTTGAGCCAGGATTGGGTTTAGGCTGCTTTAGGAAGGCCTCCGTGCTTCATACCTCTCACCAGCCGAACAAAATTGCTGCAAGAAATCCTATGGGGTCTTACTGAGGCTGCTGTGTTATTGTTGTAAGTTTATAAACTTCTAAATGTTCAAAAGGAAAACTAAACAAAACCATGAGCAATATTCATGGTGTGAGGAGGTTATGAGTGACGAAGTCATTAGTAGGTCATTGGAGGACTGAACACAGCTGCTATTGTTATTAGGTGAAAAATCAATTTATTCTTATAGGAATAATTCCTGGAAAATGCAGAGGAGGTGAAATGGATTCATGAGAAGTATGCAAAGAGCTTCTTCTTGTAAGATTTCTGGTGGCTGTAATGCCCAGGATCTTGCTTGTAAGGTAAAGTAAGGTAATATTTGTGTATAAATATCTTTCTCACCTAAATGATTTGTAAAGAGGATGGGGATCCAGACAATACAAGCAGACTTTTACCCCCAGATCTGCTTAGGGTAAGTTCAGGCCAGCCTCAGGATACCGCGATCCCACGCAGTCACTGCTTTGCAGATCTGATAGTGGGTGGTAGTGTGTGTCAGTAATATCTTATTATTAACCATAGGTAGGGACACTCAGTCTGATTTCAGATGGTCAAATCTTTTCATAAAAACTTTTTTCACCCCCTAAACTTTTAATAAGATTCACTTGTCTGCATACATCATAATAAATAAAGATTCCAATACCTAACCCAATTAGGACCTCATTTTCAAAAAGGGTTTGCCCTGTGGTTATTCTAATATTATTATTATCTTTGTAATATCTCTGTATGTGATTGCTGATTGTTACATTGTGTTCAAGGTGAAAATGATGAGAATATACAGGTGAAAGAACGTCTATTAAGTGTTTACCATGTGAATCACACAGCGCATCCTTGACATACAGGGGACTTTTTAGAAAGCGATGAATCTGAGATTCCCTGGTCGAGAGTCCCTGGTGCCAGTGAAACACATGGACCTGGCAGATTCCCACCGGGGTATATTTTAGTGAATATTAGATTCACTGCTTTATAAATAGATCTCATAGACACCTTATGTCCACATATAGTGATCACACCGCAATATATCAATGTTTGGAGGCTTCAGCACGCATTCATCACTGGCGGGTTGATTTATTAAAGGAATATGGGCTGTTCACACAGCAAATGGAATTATCGGCTTGCAAGGGATATTTCTGTAAATGAGATAAAGCTCTGCTGAGCCATACATTCATGAATGTTTAGATTTCCTTGTACATGATTGGGTATTCTAGGTGAATTACCTTTTGCACGGTGCTACATGAACAGCCTAAATTCCTGTAGTAAACGTTCCAAGTCTAGTAGTAGATAACCAAATATCGGGTATAGTTCGGGTACCCCAGCCCGTGATATTGCACAGAGAACATTATCAATGAACCAACAGCAAGACATAAAAAGAATACAAGAATACTAATAAATCACATGAATAGATGAAGTGCAGGAAGAAGGAAGGGGCAGATACAAGACAGAAATTATTTTAGGCCAGGTGGTAAGAAAGGTTTGCTGGATCACCCAGCTTCATTGAAGAAAGTGAATCCTCTGCAGCCTTTGAGAGCTTTAATAAAGCCTGGGTTTTTAGATTGTGTAAGGTTGGCGAATGTCTGAGGGTAATAGGGAGCGGAGGAAGTCCGGGTAGTGTAAATGGGAAGGCTTTCGAGGGTAAAGGGACAGGAAAACAAAAAAAGCTTCAAACTGGAAATTTTGAAATTCATCCCAAGATGACCGGCAGCAAGGACCAAAAGATGGGGGGGGGGGGGTGAAGCCTTTTCATACCTGCAGAAGCAAGTCATCCTGGAAAAATGAATGCCAATCTTCACAAAGGGGAAATACCACCGGTGCACCTTCACCAAAACGCCAAAAGCATCTGTAGAATAGCAGGCTGGTGGGCGATGGAGGAGCCGGAATGATGAGCAGCCTGTACTTGTTGTGTTCCAGCAGAGAACAGATGTGTCCCCTGAACCTAGGATTCTATCACTAATCCTGAATCTCAGGGCATTATCAGCACAAATGGAGGACACAGCTGACACGCTGGCACTGGCCAAACCTTTGTATTTATTAAGTTGAAAGCACTAAAGCTCCAGATATAGGACATAGGATAACGTCCCCTTCCCTGACTATATATTCTGTGTACCGGGGAGAAGAATGCAACTTATCTGACATTTTCACTGCAATAAAAACCTTTTTAAGGATTAACAAGGCAACTGCCCCGTGATTATCACACCAGCATGAATGGGGATTTGTAAGGCTCATGGCTGAGCAGATATTTCTCCGGCTCTGACTGAGAATAATGCTGAAATTCCTACACACTCACATCTGGGACAAAACATACTGAAAACTTACTTTTTAAGGATTCTTAAGGATATGCAGAGCCCTTTCCCTCTCTCTCTCTCTATGATTGTAGTTTGAAGTAGAGTTAGATATCTTTGCTGAAGAATTGGCATCATCCACTTTTCTCTATGAGGTGCCTATCCTACCCTGCAGACTCCGGCAGTCCCTGTACTGAAGAGAGGGGTAGGGGAAGCATCATACGAAATCGCAGTGATGAACATGATAGGAGAAGAGAGCAGAGTGACCGAGACACAAGCTTCTGCTGATTCTGCAATCCAATAACATATGGAAGTAAGGACAGCACCTCGGATTGTTACTGAATTGCAGCAGAGAAATCACCGCTCCTGTTCTATGTGGAGGAAGGAATGGATGGAGAGGAATATATGAGAACCACCATTGGATAGCAGAAGGTGAGTCTGCAGGGGACTGGATTGCACGAGGAGCAGCATTTACTATTTTCACACATTTCTTTTTATTATATTTTTGTCCTGACCTTCACATAATAATATTTTTGACTGATTAGGAAATCCTTTAAACCCCTTTTATTTTTCTTGGATGTTTCTTCTTGTTCACTAAGAAGACATCAGCACAAGTGATGGGGAGAGATTTGGGAAATAATCTATTCTTGGTACTCTAATTGGGTTTTCTGTGGGACTCAGTGAATGTTGCTGATTCATAGAAGCTGAATATCACAGGGAGAGTAGTCTGGACAGAGTGAAAGTCCAATCCAGCCAGGTTTGTTTATGAGATACATTATTGAAGCCGATCTTTAACCTGATTTTGACTGCGACCGATGACTGCAATTTCAACCCTGATTTCCATTGCTAACAGCCTTGTTCTATATTTATTTATTATATCTCAGAATGTTTCAGTAACAAGTGAAGGAAGGAGCTTCATCCAGGGAAGAGTTCAGGCTGCTTCTCCCATGAGATGTAAATTGTCCTCCAGGATCTCATCTACGTTTACCAAGGATGACAGGGTGAAAATAAATAAAGTACTGCCCTGTGCATTGCTTGCAGTCGGGCATAAATCACTTTCATTTATGTGTCTCATTTGCAGCCATTTTACTGGGGATTTATATGAATTGGCAGAGTAAATGGTACAGACAAGATAAGAGCAGCCCCGAGAGCTTCATTATCTGCGCTGCCAGCACCATCCAATCCACACCGAATAGAACAGAGAGAATTTATGTGTACTTCCAGGTTGGGAGAGAGAAAACTGCCTATGGCAGAAGGAAAGAGAGGGGAGAAAGAAAAGGAAGAAGAGGTGAAGGAAAGAACACAGAGAGAGAAGGCAGAACAGTACCATGATAGAGAGAATAAGAGAGGCGGAGAGGAGATGGGAAGGGAGAGAATGCAGGAGGAGCGTGGAGGGGAAAGAATAGAAAAGAAAGGAAAAGAGGAGAAAGAAAACAAAGGGGTAGAAATAAAAGAAAGGAGGAGAAATGAAAGGAAAGGTGGAGAAAGAAAAGAATTTAGGAGAAAATAAAGGGGGTTAAAGGAAAGGAAAGGAGGAGAAAACAAAGGAGGTTAAAGGAAAAGAAAAGAAGGAGAAAGAAAAAAAAAAGGGGTAGAAAGAAAAGAAAGCAAAGTAAAGGAGCAGTAAGAAAAGAAAGGATGAGAAAAGAACGGTAGGGAAAGGAGGAGAAATAAAAGATAGAAAAGTAAGGAAAGAAAAGACAAGAGAAGAAAGGAAACAAAAGGAAAGAAGGAGTAAGAAAAGAAAGGATGAGAAAAGAAAGGAAAGGAAAGGAGGAGTAAGAAAACACAAGAAAAGACAGCAAAGTAAAGTAAAGGAGGAGTAAGAAAGGAAAGGATGAGAAAAGAAAGGTAGAGAAAGGAGGAGAAATAAAAGATAGAAAAGTAAGGAAAGGAAAGGAGGAGTAAGAAAAGACAAGAGAAGAAAGGAAACAAAAGGAAAGGAGGAGTAAGGAAAGAAAGGATGAGAAAAGAAAGGAAAGGAGGAAAAATAAAAGATAAAAAAGAAAGGAAAACAAAGGAGAAGTAAGAAAAGACAAGAAAAGAAAAGATGAGAAAAAAAAGGAAAGGAAGAGGAAACAGAAAAAAA
>NC_092861.1:1580823-1582205 GCF_032062135.1 Pyxicephalus adspersus
GGGGAGTATTGGTAACAGGGGTTACAATATGTTTCACCTTCCACAGACTCATAATCTGTTTCTGATCTTTATATGATGTTGTGTAAATGATCTCACAATGGGCCAAGGCTGGAGAGAATACACTTTCACCAGTGAATCTAGGTGATCAAGCAACCCTGGAATGGATTTCTTCAATGTCATTTGCTATTTGCTAGTCCTGGACCAGATATATCCCAGGTTTGTTGGATCGCCCAGCTTCACTGGTGAAAGTGTATTCTCTCTTCTTGGAGAGCTTTAATAAATCAGGGCCAATAAATCTCAGCATACAAACAATGGTCAGAATGGCAGAGTCAAATTCCTGACCTTATTCCAATAGAAATGTTGTGGAAAGACCAAAGGAGAGCGGATCATGTGAGGAAACCCACCACCATCCAAGAGCTGAGCTGTTCTGTATGTTTGGTGCATCGCTGCATTACACGCATATTTCTCATATATTTTATTCCACAAAAATGCTTCTAAAAGGTTTTAAAAAGTAGCGTGAAGTCCAGCCAGTGCCGGGCTGAAAACAAAACACTGCTTCTGCCAGGCAGAGTCCTCAGCCTTCTAATTCCTTCTTCTGCTGGACTACAAAACATCACCCCCTCTCCTTATCTACCAAACATAAAGGGGAAGAAAAGCCTGTACCCGGGGAAATGGAATGGACATGTAGGTGGAAGGTGGCCATGTCTGGGTGCGCTGGGGAGGCAGACATGTGGGGGTTAAGTAACAGGGGCAGAAAACAGTCATAGGGGTGGAGAAGTCCCCAAGGGATAGGAAGGTAAAGGAGAGAAGAAGGAGAAAGAAGAATCAGGACAGCTCCCCTTCCTCCCTGGTCTCAGTTGTTTAGGAGGTGGGCAGTTTTGGGATCTAGGGGGGGGGGGCACACTGGTAATAAATGTTGTGGTAATTGGAGTATCTGCTTTAAGTGTAGCGCCAATGTTGTGGTGGTGAAAGTGGTGGCAGAGGTTCAGGAAGCTGAGGGTCTGCCGGATCGGCCTGGTTCCCATGGCAGGGTGGTGCACCTAGGAGCAGGAGGAGCATTCCAAGGCGGCAGACCCAAATGGGGTGTTTTGTTCAAGTCACTGCCCTCCTGCAACCAAAATAGCGGTGCCACTAAAGATAGACAATGTTATTTGGAAATTCATTATGGTATGGGAATTCTTGATATGAATGTTTTAAATTTACAAATATATAAGGCCAATTCTTCCAAATGGTGCCCTGAGAGTTTCTTTGGGATGAAAGAGAAAAAAGGGAAAAAGGTTGAATGGGGAGATGACATCAGCGCTGCCAGGTGAAGAACTCCGCTGGGGACAGTCCCATGGCAGGTAAGAAGGACCTCACCTGCACCCAATCATGGCCGCCTT
>NC_092861.1:1583768-1585258 GCF_032062135.1 Pyxicephalus adspersus
ATTAGTTTTGCTTTAAATGTCATTTTACAGCTTTTTTGCTGCACTGTTCATTGGGTAAAGAAAGATGAGGGCCCTGGAGTCCAATAGGGGAGAATATAGGCGCTGATTTTGATTTGACTGCAGCAGAGTTGTCATTTATCTACATGTATAACCACCAAGAGATCCTTGTTACCTTCAGACTAGAAATACAAAGGTGATTTTTAGTTTCAGAGATTGAAGATTCATTCTTTTGTACTTCTGCAGGCATATAGTGGGTGACTGTTAGCAGAAGAGGATCAGGAGATGAATATTCATAGAACAAAGATTTAATATACTGAAGATGTGGTTATATTAATATTATCATCCAGTTTCTATAGAGCGCTGACATATTAGGCAGCGCTGTACAATGCCCAAAGTCATGTGACTAGCTTCCCTCAAAAGAGTTCACAATCTAAAGTCCCTACCATAGTCATATGTCATGATCACAGTTTAGGGACAATTTTGGGAGGAAGCCTAATAACCTAACTGCATGTTTTTGGAATGTGGGAGGAAACCGGAGTGCCTGGAGGAAACCATGCAAACACGGGAAGAAACTGCAAACTCCATGCAGATAGTGTCCTGGCCCAGATTCAAACCTGAAACCCAGCACTGTGAAGGTCAGAGTGCTAACCACTGAGCCGTTGTGCTGCCATATGACACATAAGTTAGGGCTGCCATTTCTTACTACCTTCTAAAAATGTAACAATTTCAGCTTTCATTGCCTACAGGTCACAGAAGCAATGAAAGTCAGGGAAATGTCAGAAATCGGTATTTCTTTGCATGTTCCTGACCAGTGACTCTGAATTATGGATGGCAGAATCTGAAGTCACATCCTCATGCAGTCAATGTATTGATATGTAGATGTATCTGTCTATATAGACTTACTTATAGCGGTGTCTGGCCACATCTCTGCTCAGCCGATCAGATAAGTAAGCACCGATCCGATCCAACTTCTCCGGGGCTGACAGGGCATAGAATGTCAGCTTCTCCATGTTTGCCTTGACCAGGCCATCCTGCAAATAGTACAAAGCGTGTCAGTGTATTCTACATTACAGGTTCTCAGTCTGCGGTACTCCAGAGATACTTCTAATACTTTATCACATAAAACCCAGCAAAACTAAATCATAGAAATTCGATAAGTAAGGAATAGTTATATAAACTCACCTCACCCTGCTCCCCCTCTCAGCCGTGACTTAGCAGCCTTCCACCCTTTTTACTTCTGTGAGTAAAGGGACATTCTAAGTTACTGAGTGGGGAGCTGAGCTGCTAAGAGAATAAATGGTCACCTACCACTGGGAGGAGCAGCACAATGAGAAAACTTACTACTGGGAGGAGGAGGACTGAGAGCTGAGATGCTGAGTTAATGCTGATAAGGGAATTAGGGTAAGTTGAGCTTTTGAGGTACTGCCTTTGGGGAAAAGTAGGCTGAAAAGTTGAATCACTGTTGGGAGAGGGAGCTGAGCTTCTGAGTC
>NC_092861.1:1588233-1597870 GCF_032062135.1 Pyxicephalus adspersus
GGGATTGCACATCAATGACCATAAAAAAAATATTTTATCTCAATATGCTCAGAATACCCATCCTGACCTGTAAAGCCCCAAATACTATGATGTGCCCGGCCCTTTGTAAATATGGCGGCTCTCCATCTCCCTGGGGTTTGCTGCTTCTTTCTCTATATAACGCTCAGAAATCCAATGACTTCCACCCCGACCTTCTCAGCATCACATTCTGTCTGATGGCAGAATATTCTCCTTACCCCGGGCAAATGTCTGGGCAGGCAGAGCTCATTCAGAGGACAGATTGTCATATAACAAGTGACAAATATTTATACGTGTTTTATGTTCCCCTATGCTGGGCTGAATACAAGCAGATCAGTGGTATCAGGAGAAAGGGAAAATGCCACTGCAGCAAAGTGACCATAGACATATTAAGATTACAAATACATGGGAATTGAATAATGGAGATGGTGATGTGTTCAATATAAACCTGCGGTCAGGCTATGGACATTTACATAGGGACATATAAAGCAGAAAATACCATTCCCAAGCCCTTACTGACCTTAGAAGGGGAAGAGGAGGGCTGGTAGGTTAATGAATCACGGCTGAGAGGGGGAACAGAGTTATCTAAGCTGCAGAACAAGTTACTCCACAGTGCTTGTATTTCCGAAGGTCACTGTTAGATTGTTTCAAAGCTCAAATACTGATTGTTAAAAAACATATAAATAATTGAAACACCATACACCACGGTGTTATTTTGGCCTGATTTATTAAAGGAAGACAGACCACTATGGGAGAACCTGGGAGATCCAGCAAACCTGGAATCGATCTGGTCCAGGATTAAAAATGTTTTTTTTTTAGCAAATCCTTTTAAAGGTTTGCAGGGTCACCCAGGCTCTCCCACAGGAGTCTATCTCGGTGTTACTGGAACTTTTTAACATGGAAATAACTTTCAGGTCTATAAATATTATATCCACAGATCACAGTACATTAGTGTGGTGGTCAGTGGCATGAATTCATCTGGTCATGGAGAAGAATGGCAAACTTACAGATAGCCAAAAAGATCATTAGTGTCACTTATACTAACCTGAGAGGCACAAACTTATCATTGCTCAAGGACCCCCCAGCAACCTCGAACCCTAATGATATACTCTGCTCTATCTTTTCCAGTCTTGAAGAACATTTATTAAATGTATTCTAATTATGTTCTGGGCAACTTGTATAACATTAGGTTATAATCAGTAATCCATTTATATTTTAAAACTGTAGGTGTAGTATAAGTGTCGCCCCCTGCAGGTGTGTAAATGAGGGAAGGAGGTCACTGCATGAATGAAGAGCGTTGGGTGTAATGGTTGCAATTTACTCAGCATAAATAAATATAAATCCTGCACGTTGTGTATTCTCTCTCTCCTTACCTCTGAATCCTCTGGGAAGATGTTATCCACTAGCCTCTTGTAACGAGGGCGCAGCGCCCCGCAGCAGCCACACACACCTAAAAAACAGGTACGGAACATTTGTTATAGAAGGCCAGACATCAGTTTCACATTTACCATTTCCAAACATCTAAAGCTAACGTTCCACTAATAAGAATCAATGATCAGGCCGGTGATTATTGCAGGGACAGGGGATGTCTCTTCTGCAATATTCCCCTTTCCCTGCCTGATTGCTCGGGGTATCTGGCATTGTAAGCTTCTCCTGCCAGGAATGAATGATCTCCCGTGCACCTACGCAGAAGTTCCATCATCCAAGCCCAAACAATCAAAATAGCAGGAAGAGAAGAAGATGGCAGCACCCTTCCAGGGAATGGAGACAGGTGAGTAGCACGGGGCTTAGTTCCATTTTTATTATTTGTAGACATGCATTGAAAACCTTTCTGATCCTTTGATATAAATCATACGTGTTCATCTCATATCCATACTTTGATTTCTGCTTGTGCACAATTGTGCTTTACTGCTTTGAACCTGAGAAAAATGTCTTCCATGTAGGGCCCAATAGTGCAGTGTTCTCCTTTTTAGCTGGGCGCACCACCCGGCACTTTTCAGTAGACACCCGGCTGTTTTTGGGTGGATACTGAGGAGTTGGGTCACAATACAGAGCTGCCACCCGCCTACAATGTCATCACACCCAGCCTAAAATAATTTCTATATAATTGCAAGGTGCAGAAAAGTATTTTGCAGTAATTGTTCAGAATTTCTGCAGCATAGGAAGCTCATTGTCAGTAACTGGAAATGAATACCATCATTACATAACATCATCCAGGGAGGTTTTATATTCCCCATATTGTGTGATCAGTATAACTCTTGCACTTCTCTATTATCTCAGGAGGGGTCATAGAGGACAATACAGCTCTGTGCTAGTGAGATTTGATAGAAGTATCATCGGTATTATTCTCACACCTTGCTCAATGCTCCCGAGACACTCTGTACTCCTCACTAATAGGTCGCTACCGCAAAATGAACTGACTGATGGAAATAGCTCCAACATATGCAGTGACGTGTGACTTGTCAGCTATCACACTCCAGGAAACGTGTCCCTCCCAGGCTGTACATCATTCTTTTAATGCAGTTATAGAATAAAATCCGTCAGTAAACCATTATAGGAAAAGTTATTCAGTCCCCTGCAGAATCACCAGACTGGGGTTCCTAGTTACCTTTATGTGCAGGATTGGACACAATACACTGGTTGGATATAAAGAAGCATTGGAGACACATAACTTCCCATAACAAATTATTTAGCCTGGGTTGTACCTTTAAAAGATTGTAAGTTCTTCGGGGCAGGGTTCTCTCCTCCTGTATCACTCTATTAGTCTGTCATTTGCAATCCCTATTTAATGTACAGCGCTGTGTAATATGTTGGCGCTATATAAATCCTGTTTAATAATAATAAAAAGTCAGCCCATTAAAATCCCTGCTTGGGCAGAATCCAGAAAGTATGAAGCACAAAGCATGGATGTGATCCGTGTAGTCTGAACACCTATTTTATCCAATGTATAATCCAATTTAAATTGCTGTGGTTCCACCAACACCCACCTACAGAAATAATATGTGTCAGAGTTCTGGGTAATTCAAAGACAGCGCATTGGTTATTATTTCTAATTCTGCTTATTACAGGAGAAATAAATCTTCTTGCAGCTTCTTCCATCTCTCAGAAACTCGTCAAATCTCTGTGCTAGATACCAGCTCTGCTCCTGTGACCAATATGAAAGATATCACCAATCCTGTACTGGGTTTCCAGGTGTGTACAATGGCTGTGCCCATTATGAGGAGCTCCCACCATATCAGTGCCCAATTCCCATCACTATACAGCTGCTGTGCCCATTATGAGGAGCTCCCAACATATCCGTGCCCTGTTCCCATCACTATACAGCCCCTGTGCCAATCATGAGGAGCTCCCACCATACCAGTGCCCAATTCCCATCACTATACAGCCGCTGTGCCGGAGCTCCCACCATACCAGTGCCCAGTTCTCATCACTATACAGCCGCTGTGCCCATTATGAGGAGCTCCCACCATACCTATGCCCACTTCCCATAATCATACACATTATGAGGAGCTCCCGGTGCCCACTTTCCATAACTATACACCTGTTGTGCCCAATATGAGGGGTTCACCAACCCTGCACTGAAATCCTAGGTCTGCACACTTGTTGTGGTCATTACGAGAGGTTCCCACCATACCGGTGCCCAGTTCCCATCATTATACAGCTGCTGTGCCCATTTCTTAGGTCTGTACATCTGATGGGCTTTATAAGAACAGTCCCTGGTTTTTAACCAAATCTCCCGTCCCTCTCACTTCTGCTTCCAGCAAACCTGGAATGGATCTGGTCCAGGATTCAAAACATTTGCTGGCAAAGAGCAAATAACTTTATGAAATCCATTACAGGTTCCAAGTGTATTCTCTGTAGCCTTGGAGATCTTTAATAAGTCAGGGCCATGGTCTATCTTTAATAAATTAGGGTAATGCGCTCAGTGTAAGTTGTGCAGCCGTCACAAGTCTATGTCTGGCGCCAAAGGAGAATTCTCAGCAAAATGCCCAACTGCAGCAATATTTCATTGTAGAGGGCCCTCTGACTGTCCTTTTTTTTCTTTATGTGGGTCAGACACAGCATTCATCTACAATAAAAATAATGAAATTCTTGCTGACGCTGCAATAAAACATCATAATCATTTATAACTCTCATGATGCTTCTTTGGCCTACAAATCTCTTGTAGATTAATGGATCTACAAGCCGAAAAAAGATTGTCCTGCAAGTCAGCTACGTAAGGTTTATCAGTATTTACTGCATTTTCCTATGTGTTCTGTAAATTCTGAAATGACTGGGATTCATTAAATATACTATCAACCCCATTTATGTCATTAAAATTACATTCATGTAGCACACATGTGTAACCACAACTGCAATGTACAACAGCACAAAGCCCCTATATCCTATATCCACATATTCTGTATATCACAGCCATTTCAACTTCTGTGCAGATTGTGAGAGGCCAAGAGATTTCTAGGAAAAGAATTGTGGAAAACGTGAAGGCATAGAAAACTGTGGCTGGATAAAGGCCGAAACTGGAAGCGATTATTGACAACAAGTTACAAAATGTCTCCTGTGACAATCTTGTATTTATTTATTATGATTTGTTGCATTATTAGTTGTTGTAGAAGTTGTTCTGTTAAAGCACTCCTTTCACATAAATGTATTACCTACACACCAAAAGGCACAAATAAAAACAGACATGCAGCGCTTTGCCAAAACAGCACACCGCAATCCATAATGCATTATAATGCAATGCAACCCATGTGCAACAGATGTGCAATGTCTGGATTGCCAATGAAAACGAATGGTATGTGCAAATAGAAAATAGATTATATTTATTTTATATATATATATAGTATATATTATACTATAGATTATGGTAGATGGTTATTATGATTATTATGATGGTTCTGGAAATTCTAATATACAAATGACTTCATATAAAATATTATAAAAGAGATGCAAAAGTTTCTGTAATCATTGCTGGCTGGGCTCTGCTTTCAATATTGTTATTCTTGGTGAATGTTTTTGTGGTATGTCCCAGGTATGAAAGCTGCATAAATAGACGCTTTCCCTATATAAGCAGCATTGCTTGAATTACATTATGGCGGATCGATTCTGCAGAACGTGGTCAGACCAATATCCAGGAGAAGCTTTCACCCCAAGCGTGCATAGCAGAGAGCAATAAAAACCTTACAGGGGTTCCAATGCTTTATTATAGAAATGAGAGAAGTTTCTATGAAAACCTATCTGGATATCATGAATATCTCACAGGCAGGCAAGGGACTTCATACTCCTGATTTATTAAAGCTCTCCAAGACTGGAGAAGATACGCTTTCATCAGTGAAGCTGTGTGATCCAGAAAACCTGGAATAGTTTTTTAAAAGTCATTTGATATTTGCTAACAAATGTTTTGAATCCTGGAGCAGATCCATTCCAGGTTTGCTGGATCACCCAGCTTTACTAATGAAAGCGTATCTTCTCCAGCCTTGGAGAGCTTTAATAAATCAGGCACTTTAAGTCATTGAAATCCTCAGCTCCATTGAGATAAATTCTAAGCCAAAGAGCTCTTTATCGCTGCTAACACTGAGCTAAGTCTGTGGGAAATGTTTAAAAGCATTCTTATAAGGAACATCACTGTGCATTGACTTTATTGGTAAATCCACTTTGTAAGTTAAAATAGGTCTAAACTCAATATATATATACTGTATATACATATATATATATATATATATATATATATATATATATATAAAGTAAAAATGTTGGTGGGGTGCAGCACCGTCACAGGGATCAAGCCTTAATCCCGGGAGGCTCTGGCTGCTCCTTCTGCGCTCTGATCTCAGGGATTCACATAAAGGGAATCTTTTCCTCCAAGGGGAAAGTGATCTCACGCATGCGCAGTGGGATCGGCTTTTTTATTTTGCCCTTTACAGTGGCTATGTCACACCTGCGCAGTGCGAGATTGGATGTCGGAGCAATAAGACCAGACGACAAGATAGAAGATGGAGCCAGGATGAGGAAGAATCCCAGGACGACGCGGACCGGATCGCAAGAAGGACCAGCGCCATCGACGGATCTGCTGGATTAAAGGTAAGTGTGATGTTAGGAGTTTACTTCCGCTTTAAAACAAACTTATCAAAATTGTATTTTTTTCTATCGTTTATAATGTAATAAATAATTTAGGAAATAAATAGGAAGAGGTAATAGGCATGGAGGTGTCACTGCTGTCACGTAACAATAAAAAGTACAAACATCAAAGATGAAAAGAAAAAATGATGGTGACCCCTTATCTTAGTGTTACTTGACAATTTTTTTATGAGGGAATCCTTGAAATAACTTTCAGATCTTCAGGGAACCCCCTATAATTACAATCTCCACAGCTCACAGTATATTAGTGTGGTGGTCAGTGGGAAGAATGCCTCTTACATCACTGAATGTCACCCTTACAGATAGCCAAAAAAGATCATTGGGGTCACCTATATTGACCTGAGAGGCAAAAACTGCTCATTGCTCCCCTAGCGCCCCCTACAGGAACCCTGGTTCAGAAACACTGGTCCTTAGTCCTTTCATGAGTGCACTTTGTGCCATTAAAGCTAAAAAGATTTCTTTCAAAAAGTTTCTCTTTTCGGAATGTCTACAAGGTGCCCACGCACAGTTCAGTTTATCTCTGTTCCTTGACAATATGCAGCAGGTGCAGGCAAATATTTGGGGGCAGTGTTTAGGTTCATTGGGTGGTCATGGTCAGCAGACAGTGATCATCTGCTGATAAAATGAAGTGCACGAAGCTTTGCTCTGACCTCAACCGTTAGCAACGACATATGTACAGTTCATGTGAATGCAGACACATTCACCTGCACACTGTGTCACTCTCTGTATATGTCTGTCATTTGCAACCCCTATTTCATGTAGAGTGCTGCGTAATATATTGGCGCTATATAATCCGCCATTATTAATAATAATAATAATAATAATAATAAGTGGTAATAATATACAGCATGGTTTATGTTCTGCTGCTATCAGATCCACCGTACTTCCACTTCAAACTGACAGCTATGGAGGATTCAGCACCTTGGACAAGTCTCTGCTTGGTGTTATAAGAAAAAAGTTTTCTTTTTTTTCTAACTACTTGAATTTAGCTTGATGTTAGCTTTTGTTTGAATTGCAGCACTCTGACAAAGTGAGGAAAAGCACTGAGACCCAATCAGATGTGTTGCATGTACATGTGGAGAGATCCGAGTAAGCAGAGGAATGAGCTCAGCAGCTTCATTATTGTTGAATCACAAACTATTTTTTATCAGGTCAGTTTGATGATAGCTGGAAGGAGAGGGATACACAGCGCAGGGGGCTAAACTAATAAATAACAAGTGAATTTATGTTTTTATACTACAAGGACAATGTACTGCACACAATAAGCATTGTCAGCAGGACTGTCAGTGTGTTCTTCAGGTGATGATCAAATCAATGGAAATCCATCAAAACAAACACCATGCGTTGACGTGCATTACAAAGAAAGTTGCAGCATTGTGTGTAAGCGGGCTCCTCTCCTACTCCTGTGTCACTTTCTGTCATTTGCAACCCCTATTTAATGTACAGCGCTGCGTAATATGTTGGTGCTATATAAATTCTGTTTTTATTATTATTATTATTATTATTAATATTAATAATGTGTTCAAACCTGACTTACAATTTAAAGAGGAACTAAACTAAAAACTGCCTAAAACAAAAAAAAAACAAAAACACACACACTTACCTTCAATCCCACAGGGCACACCGATCCATCCGGGGATGATTTCCGTCGGGTCCCGCGTTGTCCCAGCATCTGTCCCTGAGCCGGCGCGCTGGGCGGCGCCATCTTTTCCTCTTCTTCTGGGTACTTCTTCCTACGTCACCCGACCCAAGCGCGAGATCGGGTGATGTAGGATGGAAAAAAAACTTCAAATCTGCAAATCTTTTTACAAAAAGGTTTTTCTGCGCATGCTCGAGATGCTCAGGCATGCGCAGAAGAAGCACCTAAGAGCTTCCTGGAATGCGTGACGTAGGTATCCCGGGAGGCTTTGGGCTCCCATTCACTCTTGTTCGCCTAGGTGGGTGCTGCACCCTTTTTTTTTAAAAAAGGGTGTTGCATTTAAAAATCAAACATCATAATTTTTACTTAACATAAAAGGTTTGTCTACCTTTTTATGTAACGTGAAGTTTATGAGTTCAGGTACGCTTTAATGTCTGTCCTTTGAAATTCACACGTGAAATGACAAAAGTTTCCAGCCTGATGGGTGAACTGGCCACATGCACAGGGATTTCAGAAGGCGATGGGGACATTAATGCTTATCCCTGTGCTGAATGAGCGGTGAGAATTTTAGGATTGGCCTGAATTGTGTATATCTGGATTTGAGAAGGATTGGACTGGTAAGAGAGATGCTTCATGACATTTTACCATCCCTCCGCTGGCATTGTAATTGTGCTTATCCATCTTCTATGTATACATGACAGATGTCACCCAGGATGAATGATCATGTACAGCGCTCCCTCAACAATCGTTTGATAATCCACTTTGGCCAACCGTAGTCATACCCTATGAATATTTTTATTGTAAAAACAAAGAGAAACTCATAGAACATAATATATCACAATATTTACAATATTCTGTACAAAACACTTCTAAAATAAATAAATAAATAAATAATAATAATAAATAATATATAAAATAAATTCAAATCAAAGTCCCGCCATTCTTAAAACATTAAAGCAAAGTCTGAATGTTTTCCTAGAGTTCAGAGACACTCCTCATTCCAGAATTTAGTGTTTTTCCTGGATTTCCTGATCTCTAATGATTTTATACATCTTAGAAATAATGAAATCTATCCCCTTCCCAGGAACAAACAATTCATTGCACATGGCCACCCTTGTCCTTGCGTGGCAGTGATAATATTTCACCATGGATTGTTTCTCAGGGCGCTTCTCCTTCCTGCCCTCTCCATACAACTCAGCTGCACTGTCTATAAACCACTCATTTCTTCTACTGTCACTGGAAACCATCAAGAAATATTGTTTCCAGAGATAATTGTCCAACAACTGTACGCTGCTTTACATTGAAATGACATGACAACTATTACAGCACATAACATGTATGTGTAGCATGTATGCTGCCACCTATTCAGTCAGCATTATGCGGCCTACGAGTATCCTCGCTGCTCCACCATTAATCCCACCACCCAGAACAAACATTAGACCAAGCTCTATATCTGAGATAAATGGTAATAAGGACCCAATCCCACAGCCCTACGTATACCTGGTATTTATCCCAACACCTCACAATACCCTTTACTTATGCATCAGTCAATCCTACCTTGAACCTCTCTGAGTTATTGCTGTATACTTACCTTTAACCAAAGCTATGTACGCTTATATACCCCTGAGGAAGCCAATGGGTGAAACGCGTATGGTAACAGGACTTAAACGGTCTAAAGGACTTACGACACCTATAGTTAAACTTAAGTAGTTACTTACTGTCTAGTTTGAGGAACCCATTAGTAAGCAATTAGGCGAAACGCATCGGATAACGAGACGTTATATGGTATATATGACTTAGGACACCTATGGTTAAACTTAAGTAGTTACATACTGTCTAGATTAG
>NC_092861.1:1600033-1601254 GCF_032062135.1 Pyxicephalus adspersus
TGTCTAGTTTGAGGAACCCCTGAGGAAGCCATTAGGTGAAACACGTCAGGTAACGAGACGTTATACGGTCATTAGGGCTTAGGACACCTATGGTTAAACTTAAGTAAGTACATACTGTCTAGTTTGAGAATCCCATGAGGAAGCCAATAGCTGAAACGCGTATGGTAACAAGACTTATGCAGTCTATAGGGCTTATGACACCTATAGTAAAATTTAAGTAGTTACATACTGTCTAGTATGAGGAAGCCCTGAGGAACCCATTAGGCGAGATGCGTCGGGTAACAAGACGTTATACGGTCTATAGGACTTAGGACACCTATGGCTCAACTTAAGTAGTTACATACTGTCTAGTTTGGTTAATTCAAGCCCATGATAATTTAATGGAGGTTGGATAAACAAGCGTACATAAACCATGTACTAAGTATATGACACGTTTCAGGTGGATGGCTATAAAGATATTCATATTATGATAGAGGGAGTGGGAAATAATGCACAATATTTCTCATGTAGAAAAGAAATCTTATCCCAGCCATTGACCAGTGGGATGGCCAGCCCTGATATACTAAATACATATCTATACATTAAATATATTCTCCTGGCCAAAGGTAAGTGAACAGCCTGCTAAGTAATTACATTCAGGTGTTTCCAATGAAAGAGCAGGTAATACAAATCTAAAGCTAAAAACAAAACTGTAATCCTTGGCAGCTTATCAGCTCCTTAGGTATGCTGGACACATTTGTTTTATTTTCACCTAGTATAGATAATATATTGGCCCTTCCTGACTACTCTCTGTACTCCCTTGTGTCTATGGTTGTCACCCAGGCTAATAAAATGGAGGATGTTATAGCAGCATATAAGGGGGTGCCGTTACTTCCTATTATTAGCAATGGTTCTGAATGACCTACCAGCTCATATAGAGGTGTGATGGTCCGGGGGCCACATTTAGTGTCACAGTAAATACAGAAAATATGAAAGCCATAGTGAGAATGACTTTGAAGTAATTGTTACAAGAACAGCGCACTTTGGTTTCTCCAGATTTTATAAATCTCCCCTGGTTGTTTGATACAAAGGAAAGTTTTCTCAAAAACAACAGGAATTTTTAATTCTCAGCAAGGAATTGCAATGCAAACAATAGACCATCTGTTTGTGCAGTACAACAAAGCCTCTTAATAATAATAACAGCAAATGTGCTACAAGAATGTGACAGCGTCGGGGGAAAAA
>NC_092861.1:1602591-1612527 GCF_032062135.1 Pyxicephalus adspersus
ATCTCTTATTAAAGTCAATGGGAGAGACTAGGAAGTATTTTTTGCAGCAGATTGCGGCGGGGTTCCCCACTTTCTGGTTGTTTGAAGATTTGCACTGCAGCCTCGCCTGGTTCCTGTGGTGCGGTTTCCCGCTCCTGGGCACACAGCAACAAATTGCTGCCATCTGGACAGTCACTGCAGATGTGAGCGGGCATCTGCACAAGTACCAAGGTAAAGAATTCCTGCAAAGTATTACAGAACTGTAATCAGAAAAATCCTTCCTGTTGGAGTACCTGGGAAGTTTGCTATAATTCCAGGTGTGGTGTTCTGTAGTTCAGGTACGCTCTGCTTTGACCTACCATTTAATTTAAGTAATTTAAATTTAAGTAAATTGCAAAGCACCTACACATGCAGCTTGGAGATTACTGCAGGGAACTAAGTGTGATGTACCTTAAAGAGTATACCCAGAAAACGCAATGAGTTTTAAGAAATCCATTCCAGGTTTTCTGGATCACTCAGGTTCACCCATGATAGTCAATGTTTCCTAAACCAGGCCCAACCAATTCAGTGAATCGTCACCTTGGGAATATTTCATTTAGCTTAGTCAATGTGGGAAAATTCACTTTGCAAACAACAGCCAATCACATGCAAGGAACTCTTTCTTGAACATGATTGGATGGTTGAAGTTAGCAAAAGCTGAGTGACATCTCCTAGATTGTAAGCTCTTAGGGGCAGAGTCCTCTCCTCCTCCTGTGTATCTGTCTGTCATTTGCATCCCCTATTTATTGTACGGCACCACGTAATATGCTGGCGCTATATATATCCTGTTTAATAATAATAATATTACCTTTGCCAGGTGAACCATCTCCGTTCCTTAATAAATCCCCCTCCTTTCCTCATTATGTGCATTTCACCGGCTCATCCGATTCTGTACAAAGAAAAATCTTTCATACAATGAAATCTTTTGGCAGTCAGAATGGCCGCTCGCCCTCACTGATCTATGAATAGCTATATTCCCAGCAGAGAGAAGTCACAATGACCTGCGGCTCGCAGTTCCCATTTTATTCTGCCGTTTTCTTATGTCAGAATAAAGTTTGGTTATATAGCGCTGGCGCTCATTATCTCTGCACTGATTGGGTGACTCAGGAGATGGGAAATAGAAATGATTAGCAAGAAAAATAACACCGAAATCCAGGAGAGGGAATAACTTCATCTGTTCTGTTGGCAGACACGAGGAAAACATCCGCCATGTTCATTCAACGTGGGACCATTTCTGCATGCAGAGCTGTTAGAAGGCAATTACTGCTTAAAGCGTACCTAAACTTTATTTTGTGACCTCTTTTATGTAAAGTAAAAATTCTTCTTTTTGTGTAACACCCTTTTTTTTTTTAAGAAGCCTTTACGTGCAAAGATAAAAATTTGTCGGGTGACGTAGGATGATGAACAGGAAGAAGAAGAGAAGATGGCGGAGCCCGGAGTGCCGGCTCCAGGATGAATCCCGGGGCCACGCAGGACCCGATGCAAGACACCTCCAGAGAGCGATCGGACTGCCCTGTGGGATTGAAGGTTTTGAGTTTAGTTCCTCTTTAATATCACCTTGGATCAGTTTTCAGGAATGGAACTCCATATAAATCTAACCACGATGCATGCTAATACACCAAATACTTATTCCATCTTTTATATGCTAAAAACAAATATTACAGCTGGGATTCAGCTCCTGAAAAGGCTTCCGGGTACCGGTCACATGAAGACAAGTCTGTGAGCGTGAATAATATGATTAATCTATCCTCTCATCCGCTAGACCGATCTTTCCCAATCTTTTCAACCCTGAGGAACACTTGATATCTTTTTCAGGTCTCCAGGAACCCCTGGCTTAACCAATTATTTGGGAGAAAAGCTACTTTCATTGCTAGAGAGAATCTCTACCAAGTGGAATCGGCACCACAACTATGAAGGCATCATCAAACGGGGGATCGATCATCAACAATTCCAGGAATCCTTAAGAACCTCAGGAGGAACCCTAGGTAAAAATGGTTGCTCTAGATCAGGGGTGGGCAAACTTTTTGGACTACTAGGCCATTTCCGGAGGTCAAGAAAGCACACTAGGCCAGAAGATACAAGGTGTCCAAGGAAAGGATTTTTCCAACTGTGACTGCAGCCTTAGTCTTCCGCTTATCCATGGTGTGGTCCCTGTACGTGTGCGCATGCTTGGCATGGAAATGCCCCTTTAGATTGCACACTAAACACAAGGCTTTGTTGTGGTGTTAGACGAGGAATAATTTGTCAGTTTATTCGGGGTTGAAGACACGGAGACTGGTAGCTGCGTGTTGCCTCTGCTCTTTAGTAATTGGGGTCACTGTGCGAGAACTCGATGATATCGCGGGAACTCGCAACAATTCAATCAGGCCGGATCCAACAATAAATAACTAGGGGGGCGTTACGCCAGACTGGAATACTGGCTAGGCCGTATCCCCCCTTAAGGCCCGGAGTTTGCCTACTTCTGCTTTACATAATTATTAATACACAGTGTTTATATAACACCAACATATTACACAGCGCTGTACAAAGTCCATAGTCATATCAATAGCTGTCCCTCAGAGGAGCTAACAATCTAATGTCCCTACCATAGTCATATGTAGTATCCGGAGTAAAGACGGGGAGAACCTGCAAACTCCATGCAGATAATATCCTGGCTGGGATTCCAACCTGCGACCCAGTGCTGCAAAGGTTGGAGTACTAACCACTGAGCCACCTATCTGACAATCTGAATTAACCCTTGCAGTGGGAAGGCGAGACCATTGCAAGGGTAAATGTTTAATCTGCAAATATGGAAGCCGCCATTGCTCAGGTGTGATCCTGAGAATCATTCTGATCAATGTGTGGAGGTTGAAGCCATCATGGTAGCCTCTCATCTGTCTCTCTGGTTTCTCCTAGAAATAATACTCAGTACTTCCAGGTATGGGGGAGGGAGTGAGTGACTCCATGTGACAGTGATGGGCCAATCACCTGAAGTCTGTATTCTATTATTGAGCGTCTCCTGACCTCCCCAAGGCTATCGGCAGCTAAATAGAGAGATGGAAGTGATGAAAGTGAACCACTTGCATGGTAAAGCACCGGTTCAGTTACAAACTAGAAGCTGGTATATCATTTTTCTGGTGTGAAAGCTTTTATTTAAAACCTGCAAATTACCGTCTTGCCTTTACAGTGTTTATGTCTCATGGGATGAGGTTGCATGCACCAGAAACTCATTACTTATCATGGGACCAGGCGACTTTCCTGCTGCTCAGTAAATGCCACGATGTAACCTACTTAAAGGACACCCGGGTGCTGCTGAAGCCGTTATAAAACCTGAGACCTGAAAAACATCCCTGCTGATAAATGTCACTGATTTGTTTTCTGCCGTCTAGCTAGCAGCACAGTGTGCGACTGTTAATGGCGTAAATAGCTGTATTTCTGCACAGGCGTGACAGATCCAACGCTTGCTGCAAATATTCCCCTGGCACCAAAAACTTATTCCAGCTTAGCATAACATCTTCATACCAGCATGTTCAAACTTACTCCATGCAGATAAAGACAAATTAATAAACTGTGTAATTACTAATGCATCATTAAACGTATGTTTAAAGTAGGACTGGTGACATCCAGTGTCAGAAAGAGGTACTGCAGGGGACAGCTCTGAATTATGCTGAGTATTGCAGCAAAAGGATCTCTGCTCTTTAGGAAATATTGGAATTGTGCCAAAGAGGGGATTTTAATAAGTGAACCTGAATTTGTTTGTTTGTTTGTCTTTCATTACTGCCTGTCTTCATGCTTATGAGGTCTTAGTTTTTATGTCACTGAATCCGAGCAAGTCTGCAAATCACTAATTCTGTCCCTGACATAGAGTTACAGAGATTTGTAGTCTCCAAGGATAGGTAGCAGCAAATGGTGGAAATTTATATCTCAATTTAGTTACCACATTCCTCAGCAGCACCTGTGGGGTCATCAATGCTTTCTGTGGGTGCATAGTGGGGTCTTATGTGACTACAACTCCTCCTACACCTGTACTAGGTAGAGACCCCCCACCTTATGATATCCCAGCCCTATTCCCTACCCAGGTTATTAGACACTGTAGGTTGTAGGTTGGGTACAATATGGAATGTGATCCCTTCCCCCAGGATATTGGGTACCATACTGTATATGATCCCTTCCCCCCAGGTCATTAAAGTCATTGTACATGATTGTTTTACTTTTTATTTATGGGCCCTATTTGTGTGTACAGAGCTTTGTGTGAATGAGCCATCCTCGCCACCTACTGGCACTGATGGGTAATGCATTTATTTGACAACTGGTTTATGCTTATATAAGATTTCTTACATTATTTATGTGTTTTGCAGGCCCTACAGTCCTCGAAGTGTTAAACACTCTTCTGAGGCAGCTGCGACTGAGCATCGACTACGAACTGACCGGCAGCTATGACTCTGCCATCAACATAGACGTAAAGATCACCAACGAGAAAGAGGAAAGAATGTTCCAGGAGGCCGTCATCAAAACTATCGGTATGGGAAAATTTGCATAATTTCCTACATCACTCTAACAGTTATATTAGTTGATTCATATATATATATAAATAGAAGAAACTCATATCGGTCATTTGAGATCAGCTTGATGGGTGAGGAGCACCTTGTGCAGTCAAATCACTTTGTATTTTTCAGTTTAATTTTAATTTGTACTGATGGTCAGAAAACAATGCAGCCAACCCAGGTTGGAGGATTGGGTTACCTTCAGGGCTCTGGGACATATAGAAAGATGACAATCATTTGGGCACTTTAGATAATTCATTGGGTTAACAAGGATTATGGATTTCTTCAGCTTAGTGGCAAATGACCCCCTGGAACCATTGGTCAGTTCCACCTGGTACCATCTCTATAATGGACATCTTCCAGCACCACTGTGCACTAAGCAGAACCAATTTAACGTAGTCAGTAGCATCTCACCGCCTGCTGGTTCTGTAAATGTCCAGAGCAGTGCTAAGTTTACAGAGCAAATTAATTATTTCATTGTCAAAGTGTTGCAGCATTTTAAATGATTCTGTAGTAAAGAACCATACACATGGACAGAACTAAACCTTTGGAGCTCACCAAGCCTTGTGTCTTTTTTGCACAGCATGTTTGCACAATAAGGCATACAGCACCTTGCAAAACGCTCTGTTCTATTATTGTGATGTTGGCACCCCCTAGGTGATGATATATTCCAATGGCCATAATAATAACTTCTGCACATTGGCATGGGAGTTACTTTGTCCTGGCATCTGTAAGATGAAGAACCACATGTGTGGTTGTCTGTACAATTTGTAAATAATTGCTGCCAGGCAAAGGAAGAGTTTTTTTGGCATAAGGAACAAAAGAGCTTTAGTTTCAGTTATTTTATTCTTTTGGAGCCTCACAAAACATTTACACCCTATAAGAAGACTTTTTCAACATATTTGAACAAGCAATGATTAGATCAAACAGTGTTTACAGATAAAGTTTTATACATATATAAAAGCAGCCCATTTTCCAGGCATTTTTTAAAAGTTCCCCAGAAAACTGTACCTTTAATGCTTTTTTGTACAGCTTTTTCCTAGCACCCCAGCCATGATGTTTTATTAGTACAATCTTTAATTATAGATCTATTTTGACACCAGCTGTTAAAAGAGATACCTACAGATCCTGCAAAATAATTTGGGGGCTCTTAACCAGAGTTTTCTGAGAGGTCCAATCCTGGAGATATTATCAATTATAGGTTTCTTTTGTTTTCTGATTTCTTTTTCTGGTACCTGTGTCTTCTTGCTACATAGCTTTTCAATGAAATATTACTATAATAATTTTGCAGAGTGCAGATATTAGGGTAACACATAAAATCAATTAGGAAAATTTTGAAAAATGTCACTTAATACCTACTGTACATAATAATGATACCCAGGGCCACTGTCAAGCATTTCTGGGCCCCATACTCTGTGACAATTCTGGGCGCTATCCCCCTCGCAATTTTTCATGGTGCTCATATAGTTCTGATTTTCCTTTGTAGGGTCATTTGCCAGCACATTGCCCACTTACCAAAGATCGGAGGTCATGCTGTTCATCATGGGAAAAGTGCCACTTGCTTCAGTTCATCATAACATGGAACCTGAAAAATCAGGGTAAGACTGGAGCGTCACTACTTTTTTGTCTGCTTTTCCTTTTAAATACAATGGGCCTGATTTATTAAAGCTCTACAAGGCCGGAGAGAATACACTCTCACCAGTGAAGCTAGGTGATCAAGCAAACCAGGAATGGATTTCTTCAATGTCATTTGCTATTTGCTAGCAAATGCTTTGAATCCTGGACCAGATCCTTCCCAGATTTGTTGGATAACCCAGCTTCACTGGTGAAAGTGTATTCTCTCCAGCCTTGTAGAGCTTTCATAAATCAGGGCCAATGTGTATGATTTCAAAATACAAAATAGAACAATAAACTGGTTTCTGATCAGTGTCCTCATTGTGCGGTACGTTCATCACATGGTCACGGATACATAGGTAGAAGCCTCATTGTGTGGTAAGTCCACAACATTGCCATGGCTAGATAGGTAGAAGCCTCATTGTGTGGTACGTTCATCACATGGTCACGGATAGATAGGTAGAAGCCTCATTGTGCGGTACGTTCATCACATGGTCACGGCTAGATAGGTAGAAGCCTCATTGTGTGGTACGTTCATCACATGGTCATGGCTGGATAGGTAGAAGCCTCATTGTGTGGTAAGTCCACAACATGGTCATGGCTAGATAGGTAGAAGTTGCCTTGCATTGCATGAACCTAGGTGTTAAATTGCTAGTTTATGGCAATACCTGGAGGTTTGTATCTGCAGTGTGAGATCATCTAAGGCACTGTTGCTTCCTGCATTCACCCATATGAGGCCTAGTGAATTATCCTAGTTTTTGTGACATGAATGTATCTCCATTATAGATACAACATTACCAATATGCTTGGTCTGGTACACAATTTTCAGTGGTAAATGAAAGCACTCTGACACCTAACAGTGTAAAATGCTAAAATCTAACCAATGTTACATTTAACCCAATGTCTAACCCAAATGTCTAACCCAAATGTCTAACCTAATTCAAAAATGTTAAAACCAAATCTAAGCCAATGTCCCTTAACCAAGGGACATTCTTCCCAATGCCCGCTAAAAATCTAACCATCCGCTCCAAACAATTAAGAAATCCTTGAAGCAGCTTTACAGAAGCTAAGTGAGGAATTCGTAAATAATAACTCCTAATTACAAGCTGTCTTTCTTTTCTGCTTCTGTTTAGTATTTTATTGATAAATGTCCCCCTATGCTTTCCATCTTTATGTTGATGATACAGAAAGTGATGAAGTGTCCCATAGGTATATAGTTAGGTTGAAAAAAAGACATAAGTCCATGAAGTTCAACCCCTAGGGAAATAAACATATCCCAGATATAAAACCCTATAAGACATAGTTGGTCCAGAGGAAGGCAAAAAAAAACCCGGGGTAGAATTTGCTTCAACAGGGAAAAAAAATCCTTCCTGATTCCATGAGGCGATCGGATGTTCCCTGGGTCAGCAGTCTCTGTTATTTTTACTTTAAATCCTTAATCCCCAGTTATATACTGTGCTTCTAGAAATCATCCAGCTTTTTCTTATAGCAATCTATAGAACTTGCTGAAACTACTTCCTGAGGGTGCTGATTCCACATTTTCCCAGCCCTTACAGTGAAGAATCCCTTCCTTATCTGGAACTACTGTTTCTTCAGACCAGCGGTCCACAAGAAAATTTTGGCTCCCATCCCAGGTCCCCCATTCCAGGCTCAGAGCTGGGATGGGAGAGTGGGTGGGTTCTGGCATCATGACATCCCTATGGGCGAAGTTTCTTCCCCTCTGATTGACAAATGGCTTCCCACACATGTGCAGTCCAGGGTGCATTTAATGTTCCTTAGGTCTGAAAAGGTTGGCAACCACTGCTTCATATGCAAAGAGCGCCCTCTTGTTCTTTGTAATGATATTAAAGTGAATAATGGGGAAGAGAGTTCTGTATATGGACCATTTATATATTTATACAGGGTGATCATATCCCCCCTTATACGTCTCTTCTCAAGGGAGAATAGATTCAGTTCAGCTAATCTCTCCTCCTAGCTGAGCTCCTCCATTCCTTTTATTGGTTTAGTTGCCCTTCTCTGCACTCTCTCCAATTCCACAATGTACTTTTTTTGAACTGGTGCCCAAACCTGGACTGCATATTCCAGATGTGGTCTGACCAATGCTTTGGATGTGAGCTTGTAGTACTTAGTACCGTTTTGCAGGACAATTAAATGTTCAGCTAGTCATCCAAGTCCAGGCTGAAAATGTAAAAGTCCAATAAGGTAGAGCAAAAGCATCAATGTAAAACCTGCATCCTCACAACCTTAAACCAGCTGATCCAACTTCTTCCAATATGGTGGTTTTGGCTTTCAGTTATTGAACCGCCGATGACTTGCCAATGGAACCTTATGTCCATGGGGTTTAATTTCACTAAATTGTAACCAAAAAAAACATTCTGTAATAAGCCCATCAAACCTGGCTATCATTAATAATGTTTTGTTATTTTGGAGCAGCATTGAACATTTGGAATTCTGTCTCCAGCTTTGTATTGACCCTCATTACATCTTCATGCTGTGCTTGTTTCTCAGTAGGTTGTAGCTTTGCCCAGCTGAACCCGCAGCTCCTCTTCTCACTACCTACCCCGGGGTATTGTTGGAAGGTTCTAGCTAGCAGAATGAAACGTATGTAGTCATTGCGCAGACATCACACTGCCCAGGTCATTTTTATGTGAGAAGATTTTCTATGGCAGGGAAAGAAAAACAATGCAGCGTTCTGTCGGATGAATCACCAGCTCTGAAAATCCTTCACCTTATTTCTCTAATAGAAACATTCTGCTTCCCCATGTAGAAACCTCTCCAAGCTTACTGAACAATGAGAACAGCAAATTCTGCACTGAAATGGTACAAAGCAGGCAGTGCTTTTATTGTCCAGACACAAATAGCCATACACAACACAAAAAGGCCAAAGTACAACTTT
This sequence comes from Pyxicephalus adspersus, assembly GCF_032062135.1. Taxonomy (NCBI): domain Eukaryota; kingdom Metazoa; phylum Chordata; class Amphibia; order Anura; family Pyxicephalidae; genus Pyxicephalus; species Pyxicephalus adspersus. The sequence continues at coordinate 1,611,643 of NC_092861.1, forward strand.
TCCCCCCCAGTTTTGGGGAAAAGTGCGTCTTATACGGCAAAAAATACGGTATATAGCGCCAACATACTACAACATTAAATGGGCATGTCTGAAAAGAACTGCTGGTGCTAAAAATTGGAAGCCAGGTTTATTACATTTAATATATATTTTGATGACAGAAGCAAATCTTTCATATGTTTAGGTCCATTGTAATAATAACATTTTATATTTTAAGTCTCACTCTCCCAATGCTCGGGCCTGTAATAAACAATTAGGCCTGATTCTCTAAGAGCAGTTAGTACAGGGGCCCCAATATTTTATCTAAAAACGCTTGCAGGGTATAAGATTTGGAATGAATTGCTCTGCCACTAAATGATAGACCCCGAGCACTAAATATTAAATGAGAATTTGTCAGAGCCCACACAGTAACTCTGGTGAGAGCTGCAATTACAAATCAAGGAGGGGAAGCTCGTCTGGTACAAGGAATGAGATGGTGACAGAAGGAAAATAAATGGAGATAGAATGAATCATGTCAGCGGGTATGGGGTTGGTATAGCGAGCGGTGAATCTGTTCTTGCAGTAAATATCAGGCTGATGGATGATCGCAGGACGGACTCTTATAATGACTGACAATATCAATCTCTGACCCCAATGTGTCTGAGAATCCCACGATTCCTCAAAGGGAAACTAAAGCCCATTATAAGTTATCAGAATGTTTAGGTGAAGGTTGTGACTTTGCTGCTATTTTCATATTCAGAGATAAAACGGAGAATACATTGTCTTCATTCTGAAAACAGAACGCGTGGAAGTAATGAGCGGCCCATGTAATATATGGAGGGATAAGGCCGGCACCATACGTAGAGATATTTCCATTAGTAAACCAGAAATCATAAAACTGCAAAGTGA